>NC_062217.1:148232449-148535479 GCF_902686445.1 Sciurus carolinensis | reverse complement strand
TATTATTATCTTCAGTTTACAGAGGAGAAGACCAAGCTTTATAGAGGTTTCCAAGTAATTTGCCTAAGGTCACAGCTTGACAAATTGCAGAACTAGAAATTGAAACGCATTCTGACCTTAGAGTTTAAGCTCTTAACTGTTATGTATATAGTTATTACTTAATACAATTTGGTGGTGAATATGATTTGTTTTTAAATTTGCTCTTTTATGTAACCCCATTCGGTGAAAGTTCACTTGCTCAAACGCTGTATTACCTATCCTCCATTTCCATTTAACAGGTGAAAAGTACAAATATAGAATATTTACTAAAACATGAAGTACAGGAAAAACTTCAGGGGGTGGGGGGAAGATTAGGGAATCTATTCACATTTCTACTATAAAATATATAAATTTCTAATAATAATGTTCTATTATTAAACCCATTTTATAGATGAGGAAATTAAGACAGAGGGAAGTTAAATAACTCGCTCCAAATTTTGTAGCCCTAATAAGGGATGGAGCTAGGGTAAATCCAGGCAGTCTGGCTCTGAACTATTACATGTGTCTTGAACTGATCATATTTCTGCTTGAAAATGATCTGAAGACCTTGAAAACCTTGTGCTAAGAGAACAAAGCCAGTTCTACCATTATACTTGCCTAATCAGAAATCTTTAGGTGCTTCCAATTGCCTTTAAAAAAAAAAAACAGCCTTCCCAACCTGGAAGTGAGGCTTGTGAGGCCCCATATGACACTGTGGGAAGGAGTGTGGGGAAGACACTCATGGGGAATGTGAATATATTTAATGTGTGAGTTGATGTAGTTCAGTGTGTTCGGTGATGCATCCTTCAAGTATCCTGGAAGACTTGCTGTGTATCAGGCAGTGCTCAGGTCCTTGATGGACACCAGTGAATACAACAGACAAGAAGAACCCCCACCCTGTAGAGTACACAGGAGATGGGACTCGTTCTAGAGGCTGCATAGAGGAGGTCGCATTTGAGTTGAATCTAAAAATAATAGTTCACCCCCATGATAAGAGTTATACGTGTGTGTCCAACAAAATAGACAAGGAAGTGTGCTCTGCTCCTCGTCAGAGGCATTGCACAATCACACAGTAAAAGGTATGGATGTGTACTTCTGTTAAGACAGAGTGAAGATTTTTTTTTTTATTTTATTGTAAACAAATGGGGTACATGTTGTTTCTCTGTTTGTACATGGCGTAAAGGCATACCATTTGTGTAATCATAAATTTACATAGGGTAATGCTGTTTGATTCATTCTGTTATTTTTCCCCTTCCCCCCCACCCCTCCCACCCCTCTTTTCCCTCTATACAGTCCTTCCTTCCTCCATTCTTGCCCCCCTCCCTAACCCTAACTCTAACCCTAACACTAACCCCTCCCACCCCCCAAGAGTGAAGATTTTGAAATAGCAATTCAGTCTACCAGAGTATATATTATAAACACAAATAGCTGAGCAGAGTGTGAATGCAGAGGTGACTGGACATGGGCACAGGAATGGCTAAAATTTGTCAGGGCATGTCAGGGTACTGTTAGAGGAGTGGGGTTAAATTGTGAATTCCAGCACTGCAGTTATTCCTTGATCTTTATGATTTAGCTTTGTGTTGCTAGTATAAATTTTACTTCCCAACACTATCAAGTAAAGACATTTTAAAAATCGATTTAAATCATATTTTACCTACTCTATACTCCCCTTCACCTGACTATTGGCAAAATTAGTTTAGACATCTTTAGAGCCCTCTTCCTTCTCTGGACCCAGTGGTATCATAGACTCTCTTGATTCTATAGGGTGCTAGAAAGCTGGAGAAGGAACTCTGTCTTTATGCTGCCTCTAATCTTAGGGGAAAGCCTACCATTCAACATTTACAAACTTAAATTGCATAGTTAAAAAACAAACAAAAGGATGTTCCAATCTCTGAACCAGAAAAATTTAATATGAAACATTTGCAAATCAAAAATGCTATTGCATGCTGTGTTTAGAACAGAGTAACTGATCTGAGACCTAAATTCTCACTGTGAAGAGCTATAGCCTGGGGGGAAAAATGAGGTGACTGTATTCAGGTATTGAACCCTGCAGCACAGGTCTGTGATCCTAGAGAGAAAGGAAACACCAGGTGAGCCCCAAATTCACCTTGGTTCTCTGCCTGGAGACATTTTCTCATCTACAGCACTAGAAGGTGAAGCTCAAATGAGAGCAATGGTCTCTCAGAGCCAAGGAGACAGAGATCAGAGTTTGGGGCTGCAGATGTCTGGGATTTGTAGGACAGGGAATTGGTGATCAGGGAACAGCAAATGGGTCTAGGGGCAGAGACTTAACACCAGATTTTTCTTTCCTCAGGGACTGGACCAGGCATGCACAGGGCAGGACTCTGGAACCCAACAGAGAGTGACTGTGGGGTGGTACAAGTTGAACAGGGTATCTGAGGGTGCTCAAAAATGTTGGAATTCTAGTCTAGCCAGAGTAGAGAGACCTTGAGGAACGCTTTAGATATTCATTTGAGACCTCAGAAAGGGCAACTTCAGCAGTTCAAACAATACCCTCAAAGGCCATACCATTGAGACTAAGGACAAAATCAAAATAGACCAACCATTCATGACATAAAACCCAGCTTAAGAGGATCAAGGGGATCTCTCAGTAATTTAACTGCCTGTCAAACCAAAGTTCAACACTCATTAAAGGAAGACAAAATAATCCAGAATGCCTATAACATATTATCCACAATATTTAGCACACAATAAATATTACCAGAATACCAGGAAGTAAAAATATGGCAAATAAGCAAAAAATGTGATCTATCTGGGTGCAGGGGTGCATGACTATAATCCCAGTGACTAAGGAGTTTGAGGCAGGAGGATCACAGATCTGGGGCTAGCGTGGGCAATTTAGCAAATAAAAAGGAAAAAGGGCTAGGAATATAGCTCAGTGGTAGAGCACTTGCCTGGCATGATGGGGCCATGGGTTTGATTCCTAGCACCAGAAGAAGAAAAAGTAAATGTGATCCAGACTGTAGAGAAAAAGATACAGTGGACCATGTTATGAATCAAATGATGGTTTTAGCACACAAAGAATTTAAAGCAATTGTACATCTATCCTAGGTAACAAATGACTCCTAAACTCCTTAAACGTTTATTTAAAATAAATGTCTGTTATCTCAAAGTTTCTGTGGATTGGAAATTCAGGAGTAGCTCAGCTGGGTGATTCTGGCTCAGAGTGTCATGAGGTTGCAATGAAGTCGTCGGTCAGGGCTGCCTTCACCTGAAGACTTGAATGGCACTATTGCATATCCTTGATGTGGCTGTTGCCGGGAGGTCTTAGTTCCTTGCCACATGAGCCTCTCCTGAGGCTGAGCGCCCTTACAATCTAGTCCTGGAAATCACACACTGTCCTTACCACCACATTCCTAAAGATAGCTCGCTCAAGAGGAGGGGAATTAGACTCCTCCCTTTGATGGGAGGAGTTTTGAAAAATTATGGAGATACTTTAAAACCTCTGCAAGATATTTAAAAGCAACTTACCGCAATAGCAGAATGGGATGGGTATAGATGGAATCGTATTGCTGTGTGGTTCATATATTGTATTTGTTTGCTGTACTGGGGATTGAACCTGAAGGCTTCTACTGCTCAGCTGCATCTCCAGCCCTCCCCCCATGTTACTGCTCATAAGGTTACCTCCAGATTCACCGATTCCCATGTGGATATACTATTTTCTTTGGATCACATATTATCGCCTTCCCCTCCTGTCAGAGATTTCATTTATATGTTGACTTTTAGGTCTGAGTTCCCACATACCACAGGAGTGATAGACTGTTTTCTTTCTTGTATTGCAGTTGCAGATTCACTCTGTTGCTTGTACTCTGGGATTTCATAGAACTAGCCTAACCTCTGAGTGTTGTTCCAAACCCACACACAGTTTATTTTTCTTCTTCTCCATCAAATGTTACCCTCATACTACCAAACTTGTAGTTTTCTTATTGGGACTTTCTATTTTTCCTTTTCTCCTTCCCTAAATTTGGTTTGAAGCCTTTGTTCCTTGTTTTGTGGAGAGTGGCTTTTACCATACTATACCATCATGATATTGTTCATCCCGGGTGTGTTGTGTTCAGTTATTACTAATAACAGCTAAAGAACCAAAATTTAAAATCATAATTTTAATAAATAAAGGTGGATCAAGATTTTTTTCTAGAATAGTATTAACTTTATTCACTGTTGTTCCTGTGTGCCTTCTTGAATGGATTAGAAAGTGTGCCTCCTTTATGTCTGAGACAGGGGAGAAGGACTGAGTGTCCTGTTGGGACATTACATCTTCCACACTGTCGACATCTGAGGAATCTGCCGTTCACTGGGTGTGTTGTATCTTGGCATATTCTCTGGCTCACCTTGAATAGGAGCTACCAGAGATTCCATATACATACATCCCTTTCTAGTAGTGACTCTGGTTTCGGTAAAAGGCAAGTGATAGTTTTGTTGTTTGTAGAAAGCTGCAAGTTCCCATTTACCATGGTGCTTAGATGTTGGGACTCCTTAAGATGACCCAGAATCATCTCCCCCGCGAGTGGTCTTTTATATTTTTAACTCCAAGTGGATGGTTGGTTTTCTGTTTTTTGGGTTTTTTTTTTTTTTCCCTCCCTTAGAATCTTTAGTGTTCTTAATTCTTTTCTTAACTCCTGATTCTTTTTTTCAAAATATCAAGAATATTTTATACTTTGAAATAGACTGAAGGGTAGAGAAATTCCTTGTGTTTTTTTAAATCTTCTGTAGCAGAAAAGCTATCTTATACTTGAACAGATAAGGAAAAGAAGCACCGTGGGCCTGGCACGTCTCTGTAACATTTGTCCCCTCGACTTGGAATGCTGGGTTAATACATTTTCATAGCATCTCCTGGAAACTGTCTCAAAAACTGCCTGTTTTTACACGTTCCTGGTGCTCCTTGTTATCTGCAGTCACACCCTGAAATTTCACTTTATAGTTTCCCCTTAATCTGCACTTATGCAGTTGCTATCGTATGGATTATCTGCACAATTGTTACATATGCAATATAGTGGAGCAGTTAATTTTAATGTGTCACTAAGGTATTTAGCTCAGACATGTCCAACTTATTTAGTTATGAGTCAGTGGTTTTTAAATTTCCACCTATAGAAATACACATATGATTTAAAAAATGTCAGTCTGAGAGAATATGTAAGGAACTCCTAGGTTAACCCATTTGAAATGTTTTTAAATATGAATTCCCACCACTGTTGTAGGTCCTGGAATATTAATCATGAGACCTCCCTCTACCAGCACAATTTTGTCAGAAAGACAAAATTGATATAGGTGTATGTAAACAGTTTCTTTAAAAAAAGAAATGTAGGAAAATATACGTCAGCTTCTAGGGTGGAGTGGAGGCTTTAAGTTAGTTAAAACTACTGTGTTGGGGGTCAGTCTTGAAGCATCATAATTTAGATTCTGTCTTTGTCAAAACAAGCTTTATGCAAGTACTTGGGTGTTTTTAGATGAGGGCTGTTCTGTTCAAACCCTGAGAAGAACTAAAGGGTCCTTGACGATTGGCAGAAGCTCTAACTTTTCCCCAGTGTTGTGGTTGTTGCCTTCCGAGGTAGGACAATTTTAAGATAAGCCCAATGTTGGAATAGAAATTCTAAGTTGGTGTGTGATAGCAGATTCCTTTACTTTTCTATCTTATTTTCTTTAATTATCCCATCTGAGTCAGACCAGAGTTCTCTTTTCTCCAACATTCCACAATTAGTTGAACCAGAGCACTCTGGGGAGGGAGGGAGGACATGCTATTGAGGGACCCCACAGATGGCCCTGGCTGTCCAACTCAGCCCCAGAGGCCGCCATGGTCAGGATGGCTGTACTCCTCCTGTTCATGTGTTGCTAGTTCTCTGAGGAATCACCTGGTAGTGACTGCTGACCTTCTGTCCGAAGTGAACTCCGGTGACATAAACCAGCAGAGGAAGTGCTGTTTTCCTAGCTTCTTTCATTTCCTTCCTTCCTGAAGCAGTTTTAGACTTCATTTTCTAACACCTCTTACCTTTTCCAACAAAGAAAAGAAACTATACTTTTAGCCCTGTGTTGTTAAATATAAGAGAAACATGCAATTGCTTTTGAGATTCAATATTCCTTCTCACTGCTGAGACTCAAAATCTTTAAAATGGATTCTCAATTCCCCAAAGTTCATGTTTTCTAGAAAGTTCTGTTCCAAGAAAATTTTGAGATACTCATGAAAGCATATTCTTTTGAAGGACCCTATCTTGCAGAGCCCCTGCAAAGAGGAGCCTCCTTCCCAGCTCCTCCCAGGGAGTAGAGTCCAGCTGTACTGTGCTATCACCATCCCAGGGCAGGAGCAGACAAGGAGGAGATTCAGCAGTCTGCCTTTCAGTTAAGGAGACCCCTGCAGAAACTTTGTTCTGGAAGAATTTAGAAGGTGTTACTTTTTGAAAGAATATACCTGCTTAATATACTGCTAAATTTGGTTTTGTAGGGTTTTTTTTGTTTTTGTTTTTGTTTTTGATTGGTTGATTGGTTGGTGATGGTGGGACCCAGGCATTAATATTCTAAATGTTTTCAAAGCCTTCAAAATATGTATATCTAGCACCTCATTCTCTCTCTTTCCTGGATTTATAGTGGTAGTTTTAGGAAACTTATAGTTTTCTATACTCTCTCTCCATTCTTTTCATGCATGGTGCTCATAAAACCTAAGAATCCTTTTGGGTGTGTTTTACTCCAGGGTCCCACAAAAAGCAGAAACATATTCCAATTGGGTAATTTGAGGAGGTCCATCTTAAAACAGAATGGACAGGTTTAGGGAAAATACTAAAGGATTTTACTATGTACCAAGGTTAGCAGGAGAGTCACCCTACTCCTGCAGGGCCAGGGGACAGGATAGGTACCTGACTGGAGAGAGCTGTTTTAGATGGGACTTTCTGATGGTAGCCCAGGCCTTTGAAAGGGGACACAGCCAACTCACAGGACAGCAGGGAGGGAGCCAGGGAAACAAAATGCCCCAACCTCAGGGTGCCTCTGTCTTCAGTCCCTGGTACCACACATGGACCAAACCCAGCTGGAAGCCAGAAGCCGGGGAGGACTGGACACAGTGCTTGTGATCAGCCTCTCATACACAGAGCAGGGTAGAGGATGGAACTAGAAGGGCAAATTTCAGTACCCACAGTCTGGTCCAAGTTCAGACCTTTAGCCCAAAGTCCCCATAAGAAATTACTTATTAAGCCAATGGATATCGGTATCTATCAGGGTAAAAGTTCGTGATCTCAGGTGATTCTTAACAAACTGTCCAGACTTGTCGATAGATTGCTTATTTAAAATTGCTGAAGTCTCCCAGGCCTTCTTTCACTTTCTGTCATATTTTATGACCTACATTTAAAAACATTTTATTGTGGTAAATGTATAGAACATAAAATTTACCATTTTAAGTGTATAATTCTGTACTATTAAGTGCATTTACATTGATGTGTGACCATTATCACCATCCAACTCCAAAATATTTTCTTTTTCTTAATTGGAAAGTTATACCCAATTAACACCGATTCCCCCTCCCCCATCCCTCCTCCATTCCTCCCCCTCCTAAGTCCCTGACAACTGTCCTTGTACTTTCCTTCCTTCTGTCACTTCCTTCCTGTACAGGGGATTGCACCCAGGACTTTGCACATGCTAGGCAAATGCTCTACCACTGAGCTACATCCCCAGACCTTTTTATTTTTTATTTTGAGACAGGGTTGCCCAGGTTGGCCTTGAACTTGTGATCCTCCTGCCTCAGCCTTCTGAGTAACTGGACTTATAGGTGTGAACCATCCTACTTTCCATCTCTGAATTTGACAATTCAGGATACTTCATAGAAGTGGAATTATATACTATTTGCCCTTTTGTGTCTGCTTTATTTCACTTAGCATAACATCTTCAAGTTTTATCCATGTTGTAGCATGTGTCAGCCCTTTTCTCCTTTTTAAGACAGAATAATGTTCCATTGTGTGTGTATATACCATGTTTTGTTTATTCAATCATTTGCTGATGGATGATTGGGTTATATGATGTACGTTGTAAAACTTTATTTTATTTCTTACCATGTCTTCATTAATGCATTTATTCTCATGGGTTTACTTTTACAAGTCCAATGATGTCTCATAAATCTATAAGATGATATATGAGCAAGGGCTATAGGAGTTAAAATGTGAAAGATGGAGGGGGACATGAGCAGGAGAGGTGGCATCACAGTGAGGAATGAAGGTGTGGGAAGTATTTAAGTATGTGCAAAGAGAGGGACCTACCTACCATGGATAAAAGAAATAGTGTGTAAGCAAACAATGGAGTTCTGGGTATTGAATGGGAGCAGAGACCATTTAAATTAGATAGGATTGTACTGAGCATGGTGAATGGATGGAATGAGGTTGAAAAAAATTTAAAGCATGCATGACCTGAAAAAAAGTGTGGTATGTCCAGATAAGTCTAGAGAATGGGATTAAAAAAGATTTTTAGCTAGATTGTCTCTGTTTTTAATATTCTAGTATTTTTAATGCCCCTCCAAGAAGGAAATATGGTCCATAGCTTTCACTTAAGCTTATAATGACTACAGTGCTCTTGTATTTTGGAGTACAGAGGTTAGGATCCTCAGAACACATTTTGGGAAATGGTAGGGACTATGCTAATCTTCTTTGGGGCAGGGGCTACACCATGTCACACATAACATCTTAAATGTTCCTGGACACATCATGGGAGCAAAGCTGGAGTAAGAGGTAATGGGCAAAGGCATTAGTCCATAGAAAATGTTAAAACCTCCTTGGGGCACTAAAAAAAATCACAGCAGATCCAAGAGTCCTCGACCCCACCCCCTTGGATGAGTAGGACTGTCCTAAGCACAGTAGAGGAGAGTTAAATGCTATTGTCAGCCACCAAGATCAGAGAATATACATCTAAAGAATGTTGAGTTAAAGGCCCATCAAATGATTAGCCTGCCTAGTAGTGCCAAAGTAATATCCTTTGTGGGGATCTGATGGACTCCATTTGGCTTGACAAATATTTGTTGAATATGTCAATGAATTATAAAAAAAAAAAGGAAGACCTTGTAAACTTGTAAGCAACTGAGCAATATGTAAAAATCAACAATATAGGAGAGATAAATCAGGTTCATTGACATCCTAGTAGGGAGAAAAGAATTGTAACTTTGAGGAAAGAGGAAAGAGGTACTTAATAATTTTTTAAAAAACTAAACAATTATTGTGCTCTTAAGAAACATATGCCAGCTGGAGCTGTGGCTCAGTGGTAGAGCACTTGCCAAGCAGGTGTGAGGCACTGGGTTCAACTCCCAGGACCACATAAATAAATGAATTAAATAAAGGTCTATCAACACCTAAAACATTATTTTAAAAAAATATGTGTATGCCAAAGTTTAGTGGGACATGCCTATGGTTGATTTTGAAATTCATCAAAAATTGAATACTTTAAAAACATCAAAAAATAATGAGTCAATAAATGTATAAAGGGGTGGATGATATACGATAAGATTATGGCAATCAGATGTTACTGGTAGAATCTAGGTGGTGGGTATAAAGTTCTTTCAACCTTGCTGATTGAAAATTTTCATGATAAAATATTGGGGAAACAGAGGAAAATGGAGGAAAGACCAATGACATTTAAGAGGCAATCTTTGTAGTAGAAAGAACATGGGCCGAGCATTCAACAGACCTGAATTCTGTGAGCTTAAGAGGTTGTGAGTAAATTGTTCAATGGTGGTGGTGGAATCTGAGCCCAGGCACCCTGGCCCTGGAGCCTAGTTCTCTGTGTGGCTGTGTCTCCTGGCTTAGCGTCTGTGCATGGGAAATGCTCAAGTGGTAGCTGTCATTAGTGTACTGTCAGCTACTGAGACTAAAGGACAAGTTCAAGATCTTAATGGTTTAGCTGGCAGATTTAGATGACACCTCTGCCAGGGTCATACATAGGCAAGCTGGAAAGTGAAACTACTTGTGAGAAAGAAATGGTTTGTTTAATTTTAGATAAGTGGAACTAGAGAGTTTGATATGAATTCATATAGTTCATGTATTTTCCTAAGTTTCAGTGAAGCATTTGAGAATATTTTGTTTTTCTTCCCTCACAGAGTTTACATTCTAGAAGGGCTTGGAGAATTATCTTTCCAAGGATATTCATATTTCAAACAAAGCATCCCTCCAAAGGTAGAAATGTAGGCATTCATCAGCCAGGGATGAAGAAGGGGTTGTTTCCACAGCAGAATTTTCTGATGTCCCTGAAATCGTGCCATTTGGGCAGTAATTTCCTGTTTTCTCTTGAGTCCATCTATGTACTGTTTTCCTCTGCAGTTCTTTTTACTTCCATCTGGAGTTGGTGAAATAGCTTATAGAAGCCATTAATGACTGAGCTTCGAAATAGATGCTCCGACTTCTCAAAGAGCCCTGCATGAATAATAATGGTGTGTGCAGGACAGGGGAGAGCGAAATGAAATCCACCAAATTATACATAAAATAGGGGATGTCAAGCCCTGCATTTCTGGTATCACACGTGACTCACGTAACTCAGCAAGGCTGTAACTTCAGTGCCCTTCTAGGGTGTGTATTTCTCAGTGATTACGCACTCATTCCAACAGAGTAGGAGGTCAGTCAGTAAAAGTATTTGTGAACCAGATTCTTCTCTGCTTCTGAGTCATTTTCTGGTAGAGTGAAAAGGTTCTAGGGAGAGGCATTAACTCTTTCAGATCATAAGGACAAAAGTGTAAGAGGGTAGCTCTCTAATCTCTGGAATTTGTGCTAATTCTTTACTTGATGTTTTAGATAATAAGGTACATATTTGGTTAGACAGTAAGATGGAATTTGAGAAGAATGTACTATAAGAAGGAAAATAATATCCATTTGGTTCAACACTGAGGAGTTGTTTTATTAACATATAGATGGCTAAGAGATTTGCAAATATTATGATTGATTTTCTTAAAAAAATTTTTTAGACACCACCCTTCTGCAGAAATCTGACATCTAGCCACTTTAGTCCTCTGGAATATGGTCAGAAAATAAGAAAGGGCCTCATATCACATAAAAAATAACTATTGAAAATCTCTAGTACTGACTTTTACCATCACAGAAGAATGTCAGCTTGTCATTTAGACATTATGTGTGTGGGAACCTTGAGTAATTTTGATGGTATATGTGTGGTCCTCCCTTCCCAGCAGATTGTAAACAGCAATCTAGAAAGTGGGTGGAAGGGTTGATGGAGGGTATAAACTGAGAGCAGGGCTTAAATTGAGGTGGAGAGAGGGAGTTATACTGTACTGGGATTATTATCATGATACAATACAGTAATGTATGGCCTTAAAATGAACTTGCATCCATCATCAAAGAGTAAGTCATGTTCAGTTTCTTCCATGGAAAAGATCAGAGGGTATATAATATTTCTATTTTTATTTATTTTTATTTATTTATTTATTTATTTATTTTTGGTACCAGGGATTGAACTTAGGGGCACTCAACCACTGAACCACATCCCCAGACCTATTTTCTATTTTATTTAGAGACAAGGTCTTATTGAGTTGCTTAGGGTCTTCCGGGTGCCAAGCCTGGCTTTGAACTCATGATCCTTATGCCTCAGTCCCCAAGCCCAGCTATATTCGTCTTGATGATTATTTTGAAAGAGTTATTATCTCCATTTCTCAGGACAAGAAAATTGAAGCCCAGAGAGTTTTAGTGACATGTCCAGGGTGAAATGCCTAACAAATAATGGAACCGGAATTGGAATCTTGGTCTCTTTGACAGTAGAAGCCTATGCTTTGCACTCACATTGTGCTGTCTTCTCAGCATGTAATTATAATTTGATTTTTTTAACACTTAAAGTAAATCTGAGGATTGGGAGCATAGCTCAGCGGTAGAGAACTTGCCTAGCTGTACAAGACCCTGGGTTCTATTCCCAGCACCACACGCGCGCACGCACACACACACACACAAAATGGAAAGAAAATCAGTGGTAACAATGGAATATTACTCAGCCATAAAGAGAAATGAAATTATAACATTTGCCAGTAAATGGATGGAACTGGGAGACTATCATGCTAAGTGAAATAAGCTAATCCCCCAAACACAAAGACCAAATGTTCTCTCTGATATGCAGATGATAACTCATAACAGGAAGCGGGATGGGGGGAAGAACAGAAGTATTTTGGATTAGACAAAGAGGAATGAAGGGAAGGGAGAGGGAATGGGAACAGGGAAGACAGTAGAATCAATCAGACATTACTTTTTTACATTCATATATGCATACATGACCAATGTAATTCCATATCATGTACAACCAGAAGAATGGAAGATGTACTCCATTTATGTATAATATGTCAAAATACATTCTACTGTCATGTATAACTAAAAAGAACAAATAAAAAAAGAGAAAAAAATGTGTGGTAGGAAAGGACAGAGGATGTGGAAAATGTTACTAGCCACTTCTCCTTTTCACTATGAACCCAAATCATCTCATAGAAAAGAATAATCCCAGTAACACAAAAATAAACTACTTTTACTCAACAGTGCAAATTAAATATGTGATATTTTATCATGTTGCTTGGCTCATTAAAATCTTATAGATATCTCTGCATTTGGTATACTCAGTTCTTTTTTAATGCCTATTACTTTTTTCCATGTGAATGTTATATTATAGACTTAACAGGACTACAACCATCTTTTCTTTTTTTCTTTTGTCTCTAGGTACTTAGTGTTTTTTGATGTGATTGTAGTCGTATATGAGATGAAAGTTAGAATCCTCGTCTCCACCAACACCAGATGAGTACTTGAGGTGAATAAAGAGAAATAGGCCTGGGAACTGGGCGACAGGGATAGAGCTGCTCCTGTAGAAGACCTAGGGAGGATGTGGCTCCAGTCACAGCTGGTTACTCACAGGTGGACACAGTACGTGGGTTGTGTCCTGTCTTCCCAGTGCTTAGGCACACCCTGGACACCCCCAGCCACATGCATCTTGGGAACAGACTCGTCATCTGCTCTTGGCAAGAAAGCAGTGCAAGGACTGTCCCCTGTTGGCCCATAGGCTCCTCTGACCCTGAAACACATGTAAAGTGTACTTGATGTTGTCCCATCTGCACAGCCCTTTCTCTTTCTTTCTGTGGATTTTTTTGCTTTTCGGTGTCTCTTAGATCTCAGCCTACGGAGGCGTGGCCCTGCTGCTCTCGGTCGGGTCGCACTGTGTATTTTTGCAGACGCAGTCTCAGTCGGTAGGAGCAGATGCCCTCAGTGTGAGCCCTGGCCCTGCTGCAGTGAGCTCTGTGATCTTGGACAAATTAGGCTTTCTAACCTTGCTGACCTCAGAATCCTGACTTTAAGATGATTATGGGGAATAAATGAAATGCCCTATCTAAAATTCCTAATTTTAAAATATTATATTTTAAAAGCACCGCACTGTGTTAATTTCCTTGCTGACTTCTTCAGGCACTCTGAAAAGCCCACATTTGCCAACTTGGATCTTTTCTGTCACTGAGACGTATAGGTTGCCCTTTTTAAATGTTTTCCCATTCCAGATTTACTTTGAGAATCAAGTGAAAATATGTGAGGAAATTATTTTCAAAGAATTGAATGAAGCCAGCCACAGTGGCACACACCTGTAATCCCAGCTGCTTGGGAGGCTGAGAGGAGAGAGTCGCAAATTCATGACCAGCCTGGGCAACTTAGACCCTGTCTCAAAATAAAAATTAAAAAACAAAAAACAAAAGGAAAGAATAAAAAAGTACTTTCGACTTTTTAAAAATATAAACTACAAACTTGTTTGCATAACTTTGACTTCATTTTAAGTATGTTTATATGTTAAGCTTTATCTTTCTAAAGAAATACATTTATATTATGTCTTAAATATTGATGCCCCGTTTGTTTTGACTTCCCAGTTGTGAGCCATGGAGACAGGCTCGGTGGTCCGAGCCATCTTTGACTTCTGCCCCAGTGTATCAGAAGAACTGCCGCTCTTTGTGGGAGATGTCATTGAGGTGCTGGCAGTGGTGGATGAATTTTGGCTTCTAGGAAAGAAGGAGGATGTTACAGGTAAGAGGCTCATAATTCCTCCTGGGCACAGTGGACCATAGCCACTTCCTTCTTTCCACATTAAAGATAGAGGTTAAATGGGAAGCCCAAGCCACTAACTTCAGGATCCTGTCTCTTTTCCTCTTTACTCCTAACCAGGTCTGACCTCTGAGAAGCGAGCTTATGATCTTTCCATCTCTTCTTATTGATTCCTTCAGGAGTTGAAGGCTTAGATGCCAGCAGCCCCAGCCTGGTTTTTCACCCCTGTTTTTACCCTTCCTACCCAGCTCTTTATCCTTTTATTCAGCACTATTATTTCTCTCCTCAAAATACCCATTATTGCTTTCTTCAGAACCTTTACTATTTTTCATTGCTTTTCACAACCAGATTGCCTCTGATCAGTGGAACATAAGGTGCTCTCTGCCTTGTTTTTTCTGACTGTCTTCTCTTAACAATTCTTACTCTATTTTTCATTCTTTTCTAGGGAACCTGATTCATCCTGTTTACTCCTTCCTAGATTTGCAGTTGGACTCAATTGATTAAAGCCCCCATCTGCCCTGGCTGCTACCTTCCTTCCACATTCCATGCTTCTGGTTACCTTTTGTGATATAAAAAACAACCTCAACATGGATTTCTTTCATTAACTGTCTTAGGAAAAGGTGGATATTTTCCCCACACAGCATGTACCTGTATTAATCCAATCCTTGACTTGCATGTATTTATGTTAGGTTGAAGTATGTAATACAGTCCTGAAAGCAGATACTGTGGAGATAAATAGATTACCTCCTAGTAAAAGTTGACATCTCTTCAGAGACAAAACTGCTGGTTTGGAGTTAGCAAGGCAAAGAAAATTGCTTGTTCAGAGGACTTGGGGTGAGAGTGAATATGAAGGTACCAAGGGAAATTTAGCAAGGCATGAAGCATGAGTGGTCAAGGGGATTGGGAGACTGGAGAGAGGAGCAGGAGCTGATCATGAGACCAGAGTATGCCAGGTAAGGAGTTAAGTGGGAAACTGGAAAAGCGCTTTAAGCATGGTCAGATTTGTCTTTTTGGAAGCTCCCTACTGCAGTTTGGAGAATAATAAAAAGGGGCAAAACTAAAGTCTGGGAGGCAAGTTGAGGTTATTGCAGTCACCGGAGTAGGAGGCAATGATGACTTGGGCTAAGGTAGTGGGTCTGAAGATAAGTGAACAGATTCTACAGACTTTAGAAAGTAAAACCAAACAGATTTTCTTTTCTTTTCCAACTAGCAGATCCTGTCCTTCTACAACTACCTGTTAAAACCCTACCCATCTTCTGACCAATGTTATCTTTTTCCTTAGAATTTTCATGTTCTTCCTGACCCATTATCTGCCTTCTCAAGCTTCCTTAGCAATTTGCATACCTAGATTGTGACATGGGATTTTAGGATTGAGTTACTATTTGTGTCTAAACCAGATTTTTTCCAGATCTTTGAAGACCAAGACTGCCTGGCTCACGTTTTCTTCTGCAATGTACTTTGCTGGAATGGCACCAGTAAATGCTTATTGAATTGTATTCTCTGTCTTCTGCACGCCTCAGATTTTGTGGACTGTATTTTTCTACAAAAGATTCTTCAATTATTAGTACTCTGAGCTTTCATTTAAGGGTCTATTAAGGGACTCAAAAAAACAAAAAGGTTTTTGTCCTTGTACACAAATAGAAAAAGAAATTCTAATACTAAAAGAAAAAACAATATTTAATATTGAGTTTCACTAGTCAGTATGTTTGCTTTTATTTTCAGGACAATTCCCCAGCAGTTTTGTGGAAATTGTGACCATCCCCAGTCTGAAGGAGGGAGAGAGGCTGTTTGTCTGCATCTGTGAATTTACATCCCAAGAATTCAACAGCCTTCCCCTCCATCGAGGTAAGCTGGTCATCAGAGGGCAGACTGTCTGAACATGAGGGTGGTGGAGTCTGCCCATTCTGATAACTGGGTCTTTGGATTTTTATAAGTGGCCAACATCTGGGGAGTCCTCAGAAACACCAAGGTAGCATGGGCAGTAATAATAATATGTAATATCTTTGTAGCATTTTATAATTTTTGCACAAATGCACTCTCATCTGATCCTCAGCACAGAGTGAAGTGAAGTGGATATTATTGTAACTGTACTTTATAAAGTGAAGTTCTAAGGCTTTAACTTCAGGTGAAAAGTTGGCCTCAAGAAGTAGACTCATATCACCTTATTCTCAGTATTATCTTTTCACCACCACCCCTCCCCCATGCTGTAGCGACACTTTATCTTTTTTCTGTAAAAACTGATATGGCTTTGCTAACAACATCACTATTTGTTAATGCATAATAGTAATACTTAAGAGACAAATGCAAACAGCCCCATTTTACTACTCTACCAGTAGATAATGTTACAAAAATTCTCACCAGAACCGGTTTACAGGGAAACAATTTAAAATGGATAGTCTTAGCCATGTCTCAAAGATATTGCATGTATTTTTTACTTCTTGTGCTCTGATAGACATGAACTTTAAAGGTTGACTGTAAACCATTTCAACAGGGATACTTAGTCAGATCTGCACTTATCTACATAAACACAGAAACCAGAATGTTCCACAGATTGAGATTTACGATCCGTCTGATTTTGTGATGACTCAGTCATCAAAATGGCAGAACTTCACCAGGCACAGTGGAGCACACCTGCAATTCCAGCCACTTGGGAGGTTGAGGTAGGAGGATTGTCAATTCAAGGACAGCCTCAGCAATTTAGCAAGGCCCTGTATTAAGATAAAAATGAAAAAGGGTTGGGGACCTAACTCAGTGGTAGAGTGCTCTTGGGTTCAATCTCCAGTACTGAAAAACAAACAAAAACACAAGATAGAACTTCATAGGTATATTACTAATATTGTTACTTGTTCTTTTGAGTATCGCTCTAAAGGGATAAGCTTAATTTCTTAAACTGCATGCCCCCCACACCTCCCATCCACACCCTACAGTGGAAAACCTAACAAACTTCTCTAAACCCCAGTCAGTGAGAAGGAAGGAAACTTGGAATTTTGATACTCAGGATTGGTTGAACCAAGGACCTTGAATAAGCTAGACAAGTGTTCTACCACTAAAGCTACGTTCCTAATCTTTTTTAATTGAGTTTTTGTTTTATTTTGAGACAGGGTCTTGCTAAATTGCTCAATCTGGCCTAGAACTTGTGATCCTTCTGCCTCAGCATCCTGAGTTTCTGGGATTAGAGGCACGTATCACCAAGGAGTTTCTTGCACTTCACTCTGCTTCTGTTCTGTATACTTCCTTACTAAACAATGTTGGGAACGTAGACAGAAATGATCCAGAGATTATAGCAGGGACTTTGTCCTTACTGACAGCTCTCCCAGTGACAGTCTGGAGTCCACATCAGACCAGCCATAGGTCTAGAGAGGAGAAAGGGTGAGAGCGCCCTGGCTTCTATCACAGCTGCACCCAGGATGTAGATAGCAGGAATATTTCCTTTCTTACCCTGGTTCCTGGTGTACACAGTGGGTGGAAGAATGTTGGGTGGGAGAATGTACTGGGTGAAAATATGCAATATGTCTACAACATTATGAGGAATTTGAGGGATATCATTTCTGGAATTAGCTTATTTGCTTTATAATAACATTTTATTATGTCAAGTCTTAGGTACTAAAACAAGAGAGGGATTTTCTGCTGAAACTATTATGGAAAGATGAGCTGGCTTTGAAGTTAAAGTCCACCTCAGGAAGGCTGGGGTCGTGGCTCCGTGGTAGAGTGCTTACTTAGCATGTGTGAGGCATTGGGTTTGATTCTCAGCACCACATATAAATAAATGAATAAAATAAAGGTCTACCGACATCTAAAAAAATATTAAAAAAAAAATCTGCCTCAGGAATCCTAGGGCCATCTGAGAGGTTCTTAGAAGACCCTTGTGCTGACTTTCAACCTGAGTCACCTGTACCAAGATTGACTCAAGGTCAGGCAGGGTTCTAGAATTTATAGATCTTATTTTAACTACCTGTTGACTAGTTAAGCCTAATAAGCTTAAAGATGTAAAGGGAGTCCAAAGGAAGGGGATCAGGGCAGGGAACAGAGAGAGAGGAATATGAATGAACTAATCATCAGTGGTTTTATCTCCTTTTTTCTGTGATATCTGCTGCCACAGCTCCTCCCTCCATGCCCTTCGCCTCTCTTTTAGCTGCATGTGTTCTCCAGCCTGAAAATACATACGTTCATGGGTAGGGAAGTTAGGTATACCTACTTCATTTCTTTTTTTTTTCTGGGACATTTAACTTGAAACACTGAAATAATTTTAGTTCTTCTCGTTTTCTAATATATGACAGGTCACATCAACAGCTGTTAATTTTGCTATTTGGATGTAAAATCACTACAAAATGAAAGCATTGTTTTTTAACCACAAATAGTTTATCAGATTCAGGTCTAGGTCTCCTGATTTTGAAATCTAGTGTTTAGAATGACTGTACTATTCTGTAGACTGAATTTTTCCCCCATTAGATCAGTGTTTCAGCTTATGAGTAGTAGACACTGCCTTATCCCTACCCTCTGGTATTGTTAATGCCCACTCCTCTGGTTCTGTCTCTGTCCTTGTTCACAAAGCTTTGGTGATAAATTTATCAGAAGGAGATTGGAAACCTTAAGAGTATGTGGAATAATATTTGAGATCTGTTGTGTTTCATGGAATCTGTGGATCTTACTTTAACTTCCTGTTCACCATGCTGCCTTTTTAGTTAATTGTTATTTACCTTTAAGGAGTATCACCAGTAGTGCTGGGGATGTAGCCCAGTTGGTAGAGTGCTTGCCTCACATGCACAAAACCCTGGGTTCAATCCCCAGCACCACAAAAAGAAGAAGAAGAAGAAGAAGAAGAAGGAGGAGGAGGGGAGAAGAAAGGAAGAGGAGGAGGAAGAGGGGGAGGGGGGAGGGGGGAGGGGGGAGGGGGGAGGGGGAGGAGGAAGAGGAGGAGGATTAATAAGAAAAAAATTATACACACATATGTAATTTATATATGTATGTGTATATCAGTATATCAGTAGCAGATAATATAGCTTAGGGAATAAGAATTCTGACTGCCTTACTTTGAACCCAAGTCTTCCATTTAATAGCTATAACTTTGGGCTAGTTACTTAAGTCTCTGAGCCTCAGTTTCCTTTTCTAAAAGATGGGGATAATAATATCCACCCAGGGATAATCGTGAGGATTAAATGAGGTTATACATGTGAAGCATGTGGCAAAACGTAAGCACTCAATAAATGTTGGCTATTTTTATGAATCTTAACCTGTTTTTTTGAGGTTACCTGACATGCTCTGGGGCCGAGTTTCCTTAATCATTCTGTGAAGTTTTGTGTGCATGTAGGTTTTCCCAGGGAGAGTCTACCTGGAATTGGAATCACCAGTGGTTCTTCCAGCAGGTGTCACTCTTCCTCCTTTTCCTGAAGCTACCTAATTGTTTCCACTGTTCTTGCATTTTGAGTTATATTTAAACTCAGGGACAAGACTATCTTTTAGAAGAAGGGTCAATACAGAAGGCCAGGGTCACTGACTGTGCTAAAAAATAAATAGAGGGGGAAACAAAAAACCAACAAGGAAGTGTGACAAGGAAAGGACAGAGACCAAGGAGAGAAAAAAAAAGTTAATGTGTGTCATGGGGAGTGACAGATATAACTAATGTTTGCCTCACATGACAGAATACTTATGCGTCACCTATAGTCTCATGTTTCTAGACCCCCTCTCCACCACACAAAAAAAAAGCCCATTAAAAAAAAAATTGACCAGGAGGTCAATTCTCAAGTTCAAGGTCAGCCTGGACAACTTAGTGAGACCTGTCTCAAAATAAGAAATAAAAAGGGCTGGGGGTCACTTACCTAGCATGCCTGAGACCTGGGGTTCAATCCCTAATACTGCAAAATAAAGAGTATTTATCTGTCAAAACACATGTGTCATAAATTGTTATTATTAAAGTTCTGATATGACTCACATGGAAACCAAATAAAATATGTGGTCCGTCTACATGAAGCACACAGTTCTCTGGGCATCTACAGTCACAGAGTCAGTGAGTCACCTAGTTCTTCACAGCACGACTGCTTATATCAGATTCTGAGACTTGTACTTGTTCTGTCATTTTACTCCTTATTCATTTCCTGTTTAAAAAACAAAACAAAACAAAACAGAAAATAACCAATTTTCCTGGGTTTGGTTGTGCTTGTACAAAGACTCAGGCTGACCCCAAGGGTCTGCACATTTCCTATTTTTCTCTTCTCAAATCCATCACACCATTCTAAGAGTTTCTCATTTTGGTGTTTTGAGAAATCTTTTTTTTTTTTTTTTTTTTTGCGGTACTGGGGCTCGAACTCAGGGCCTTGTTCTCCCCAGCCCGAGAAATCCTGAAATGACCACTAGGAAGCCTTCATTTCTAAGAAATCACCTCGGGTCTCAGGGGAAGAGCTTGCATGACTCATGAAAATGAGAGACTCATGCAGAACACTTAGGGAAAGGCAGGACTGGAAAGAAGGGCATTAAACTAAATGAAAGTGTCTTCCAGGGTCTTAATTATAATTTTTTTTTTTGAAAATTCACCTTTATTAAGTAGAAATAACCGATAGAATAATAGTCTGCCAGGTGATAAAGCCTACCAAAACAATCATTCCACTGAAAATAGGAAAACCAACTCTCTCATACAAGTTCATAGAGGTTTGGCCTAACAAAGAAAATACTGTAATTCTACAGCTTTAAGAAAGCCAGTTCAGTTCAAAGCCAGCAGAATGGGACTTAGGGCAGCTTTTATTTTCCTATTCACCAAGAGGCCCATTGTGTCTGAGAGGCACATCACCAGTGAGTTCCCTTTGTGACCCTGATGGCAGGCCTTAGGGCCAATAGGGGAAAAAAAAACATTGTTAATTCTCAGGCTCCAAACCTCTCACCATGGATGCAGAATCATAAATGTAAGAAGTATAGAAATACAGGACCAAGATATTCCTATTTTTCAGGAACACCTAGTCAAAATAATATAATATCAGGAAAATATATTGGGTACCTTGCACTAAGTCTAAAACTTACTTTAGGTGCTGTATAGTATGTGAAAGTACAAGTGCCAGAATTAGTGATAAGAGCAATAATTTCTTTCGTAGGCTACAGGTGGCCAAAATGAATACAGGCTTCTAAGGTTTTTTAGAGAAGCATGTTAGGGTTTGAGATGGAGAGAATATAGCATGCATAAAGGTTTGGTGTTCATAATGGCATGGTTTTATATAGGGAGCAATGAATGTCCACTTGTGGAATAGGATTTCATCTCATAGGTGAGATCCCAGAGGATGGTTGGGGAAGGGAAGAGGTTAGGACTGGATAATCATGAACACAAGGTTGCTTTGGGGTGAAAAGAGAAGAGATTTTTGGTTGCTTAGCAGGTAAACCTCTTCAGAGTATATCCAGTGAAAACTTATTTTTTTATTTATTTGGGGTATAACAATAGGATTTTTGCTAGGTGCTATAGTGCACACCTAGAATCCTGGCCACTCAGGGGGCTGAGGCAAGAGGATCAAAAATTCAAGGCCAATCTCAGCAACTTAGTGAGAACCAGTCTCAAAATAAAATAAAAAAGGTTGGGGATGTAATTCCAGAGTTAGACGGGTGAGACCCTAGATTTATTTCCCAGTACTGGGGGAAAAATAAAGTTTATTAGAGCGGAAGTTGTTGGGCAGTATGTTCTTCATGTCGTATAGTAAAAGTTTGGGTAAAGGAGGGATATGATAAAATTGGTACCCTGGACCTCTAATGAAGAACTCATTCCTGAAGACATCTTTCTTAACTGTTTCATTTATGATAATGAATAACTCTTAGTATGAGAAGTTAGATCCATGGTGAACCCTATCCAAAAAGCTATATTGGACCCAGAGACTTAGACTATAATATTATTTATAGCAGCATTTATCACGCTTTTGGGTCATACAATTTCAACACACTCATAAAAGATTTTGAACTGGGCACAGTGGAGCATGCTTGTAATCCCAGTGGCTCAGAAGGCTGAGGCAGGAGGATCAAGAGTTCAAAGACAACCTCAGCAACTTAGTGAGACCCTAAGCAACTGGGCAAGACCCTGTCTCTAAATACAATATAAAAAAAGACTGGGAATGAGGCTCAGTGGTTAAGTGCCCCTGGGTTCAATCCCTGGTACCAAAAAAAATAAATAAATAAAAAAGATACTGAGACCTCAAAGAACTCTTACTAATGAAGGTTATATGTATTGAAATTTATATTAGATATTAAAACTGGGAATTCAAGTATTTATCAATTCACTAAAATCCCATTATATATTAGCATAAATAGCATTTAAAAAAAATAACAAACTTTCCAATCAAATTTAGCGAGGAATGACATTGGTTTACATTTTTGTAAATCTTTTTAATGTTTGACTTAATAGAATAAAGCTGGATTTTCATACTTGCATCTGTATTCAAACTATTGCAATATGTTGTTTAATAGTGTACCAAAATGCAACAAATGGTAGTTTTTAAGAGTTAATTGCAGTGTGGAATCTGTAATAATATCAGTGAACTTTTCATACAACAACACTAAGATCCGTTAGTCTGTCTTGGTTTTAATGAATCTTTTAGACATGAATGATTTTATAATATCATGCATTGGTCATGTGGAAAATATTGATTCAATGAGTTATTCAGTTTTTCCAAATGTGGACCATTTTATTATATAATATCAACAATTACATGTGTTAATATTTCTAGTGATCCCATCAGAAAAACCTTTAACTATGGGAAAGCTGTCAAGTTCATGGTCATAGATACAAGTTTTCCAAAATTCTTATTTTAGCTTGGAAGTTGGAATTTTACCATGGGCAACAAATATTGTTGCTTATTTTCCTTGAGGTTACAGACTTATTTCTTTCCTTTTAGAGAAAATGTCTGCCAGCTATCCAGGCCTGAGTAAACTGTCTGCTAGTCATTCTTTCGCGTAAAACAGCATTGGGTGAAAAACAGCAGTTGGTTCAAGCGTGTAACTCGGCCACTTGACTGCTTTTCCTCAAGAGAGACAGCAAAAGCACTGTGTGTGTAATTCCCATGTTGTCACATATAATGTCACAAAGAAAGCGTTCTCAAGGGTTGAAATTTAATGCAACAAATATTTGTATTACATCATCAAGGATTTTCTAGATTGCAACTGGATTTGCTTTTGTGCTATTGAGCACTTGGTGGTGAAGAATATGGTGACTCCACAGTGACCCTTCTGTGTGCTTTGTTGCCACTGCCTTTGTTTATACGTTGCCAGCAGTTTTACCCCCAGTCATTGCAAATGTCACCACAGTAGAAAATATGGATTAAATGTTATGAAATAATATGTATGATTACATGAATGGTGGGAATCTACATTGTGTACAACCATAGAAATGAAAAGTCGTACCCCATTTGTGTGCAATGAATCAAAATGCAGTCTGTAAAAATAAAAATTCTTTAAAAATGTTATGAAATAGTTTTGACCTCACAGATCCTCTGAAAGGATCTTAGGGATCACATTGAAAACCCTAAGTTTATAAAAATGTTTCAATTCATTAAATCATCACAAGTGTTGATGTTCTTAAAACTCTAGGTATGTATTTCCTTGATTCGGTCGACGTTTAAAGTGATACCCTGTATATTAGTTACAGTAATGTTTGGCTGGGATGCTGTCTGAGGTCATTCTTTCTCTCTTCAGGTGACCTGGTAATTCTCGATGGCACTCCCATTGGAGGCTGGTTGCAGGGCCGAAGCTGCTGGGGTGCCCGGGGCTTCTTCCCATCTTCATGTGTCCGTGAGCTCTGCCTCTCCTCTCAAAGTCGGCAGTGGCACTCACAGAGTGCACAGCTTCAGATTCCTGAATATTCCATGGGACAAGCACGTGCCCTGATGGGGCTTTCTGCCCAGCTGGATGAGGAGCTGGACTTCAGGGAAGGAGATGTGATTACCATTATTGGAGTTCCTGAACCAGGCTGGTTCGAAGGGGAGTTAGAGGGTCGAAGAGGCATTTTTCCAGAAGGTTTCGTAGAGCTTTTGGGACCCCTGAGGACTGTGGATGAGTTGGTAAGTTCTGGAAATGGAGAAGACTGCATTGCTAATGGTGAAGTAGATATCCCTCTTGGAGAAGAAGAAAGAGAACCAGATGAGGAGGACGAACCATCAGGGACCTATGGAATTGCCCTTTACAGATTCCAAGCCCTGGAGCCGAATGAGTTGGATTTTGAGGTAGGGGATAAAATTCGAATCCTGGCAACCTTGGAAGATGGCTGGCTAGAAGGATGGCTGAAGGGCAGGACAGGCATCTTTCCTCACAGATTTGTAAAGTTATGTCCTAACACCAGGGTGGAAGAAACCATGGCCCCACCCCAGGAAGACAGCCTCACCAAGACCCCAGAAATCTCTTTGGATGGTTTGGAGAACTCCTTAGTAATGGAGGAACCAAGACATGAATCTCATGAGTATGAAGCAGAGAAGCCCAACTATGTGCTTTCTGAACCCTCCACTTCTCCCCTAGAACATCTGACTCCTGAGTATGATGTAAATAAGAACTCTGATCCAGGTAAAGCCTTCTCAGGAGGGCCCCCCAGAAGCCCAGGTGCAGAGCCTGTAGAGCCTGTTGCAAAAGACTCCTCTGTGACTGATTCTTTAGAAGTGGTCAATGGCATTTCCTCCCAACCTCAGGTACCTTTTCATCCCCAATTGCAGAAAAACCAGTATTATAATATAGCAGGAGGGAGCCACCAAAGTGCAGAACAGTTCTCTGGCCACTTTCCTCTTGAAGCCAGGACTAGAGACTACTCTAGCCTACCTCCCAAAGGAACGTATGCCCAGCGGAGGTTCCTTCAGAAGCCAGAGCCCCCACTTCACAGGGGCTCTTCCCTTGCAGCGTCAAGGGTAGCCAAACCCAGCCAATTGAGCCTTCAGCTCCAGGGTATGGCACGGTGTGCTAAAAAGCACCTCGCCTCCAAAGAAAGCTCTTCCAGCTTCTGCTCTTCATCAGAGAGATCACAGAGGAAGCCTGGTCCAAAAGGTCAGGGACCTGCTGTGGAAGTAACAGAACTTCCACAGGGAGATGGCAGCATTGACCTGGATTCTAAGTTGACACAACAACTGTTAGAGTTTGAGAGGAGCCTGTCAGGGCCTGGCACAGAGCCGGACAAAATTTCACGCCATTTTCAATCATGGACTTTAATTCCGAAAAGGATATTGTCCGAGGTTCCTCAAAGTTAATTCCCCCGCAGATGCTACCTGAGAGAAGAAAAGCTCTAAGGCCACCACCACCCCGACCCTGCACTCCAGCATCCACTTCTCCGGTTGACCATAGCCCAAAATCTGCACCGCCCTTGGCCGTGCGGCCCTCTCGCCCAGCTCCCTTGCCTCCCTATGCACAGCATAGGATGAATGCAGCCTCGCCCAAGCCCCTCTCCTGTCACCATCCTAGCTGGGAGACCCCAGAGAAGGAGGACCCTGAGCATATGGAAAAGAGTCTGGACCAGACATCCCTGTGCCCCTTAGTACTAGTGAGGATTCAGGAAATGGAACAGGACTTGGACATGTACACCAGGGCTCAGGAAGAGCTAAACTTAATGCTGGACGAGAAGCAGGATGACTCCCTAAGAGCGGAGACCCTTGAGAATCTCGAGTTCTATGAGAATAACATTGAAAGTTTGAATCTGGAACTCCAGCAACTGAAAGGTGAGTGATGAGGAAAATAATGTGTACTTGTTTTTTGGCACCTGCCAGTCCCAGTAACAGCCTGCCTGCATGTCTCAGGGGTTGTTGCCATCTTTGATGGCAGGATGATTTGCATTTTCATTACCCAGTTTCTTATTCCATCACTACAATTAGATTACTCTCTCTTGCTATATTCTATGACCAGTGTCCTCTGACTTCATTTGTTACTTAAGGAAGTGCAAGACTTAGAGACATTTGTGTACCCCATTGACATGTGTACCTCCTCTGCTGCTAAGATGTCCCTGGGGTAGTGCAGATGAGAAGTCCCTAAATAAAACGTTCTTGATCAGGCTCTCCAAGGACTGAAGGCTTCCAGACCGACTCTTGAGAAAATTGCAGTTTGTATCTCTGTGGTCCAAGGACTTGTTTTCAGTAATAATAATTGCTAACATTCCTTAACTTACTAGTAAGGATTTAGTACAATTTGCTTATATAAAGAGTCTTCATGGATTCTTTAGAGGTGTGAGGAGAATTCATAAGGCTATTTTATAGAGGAAGAAACTAGGCCTCACAGAGATTAATTTGGCTAGGGAGCTAGGATGTAAGGTCATATTTTTTACTACTACAGTTTACTGTTTCCACCTTGCATATTCAAAAATTCATATTCTGAAACCTCCAGTCTCTGGAGACTTCACATTCACTGGATTCATAGAAAAAATAATTTATGGAATAGGAAGAGTAAGAGAGGGAGCCACCAGCAACTGGCCTCTGTCCCTAGGAGATTGTGACTGCCAGTCACTCTTAACCTGTGTACAAGACCTCTGAACCTACATGTCATCAGGAAAAAAAATGATAAAAAGTAATCTGGGGATCTAGGAATTGCAAGATACTAATAAGAAGTAAAAATGGAAGAATGGAGGTACAGCAAGCCCACTTTAAATTGGCAGATTGAGGACACAGACCTATCTCTTCTTCTACCTTAGATCTCTAAAAGAGAATGAGAAATGTATAATTAAAAATTTTCAACAATAAAGAGTATTATTGGAACCAGGTCTGGTGCTTCATGCCTGTAATCCCAGCTATAAATAGGAAGCTGAAGCAGGAGGATCTAAACTTAAGGCCATCCTGAGCAACTTAGTGAGACCCTATCTCCAAAAAAGATTGAGAGGTTTGGGGATGCATCTCCATGGTAGAGGGCCCCTGGTTCAATCCCCAGCACTGTGGAGGAAAGGGATTGGGGGAGGTATTATTGGAAGGCCAGAAATCAAGTAGTTTTCTAAAATATGGAAAGCAGATGGTATTGAAGAAAAGAAGAAAACCTCTATCCAATATGCTCAGGAGAGAGCACAGTTATAAGGCAACCCCACACTCAGAGATGTGGCAGTAGGAGTCTTGGGACAATAAGGGAACAGCTGAGCCTCAGCATCACCTGTGGCAACATTTGTCCTTGAGCAGTAGGTAGGTGTGCAGACATGTCCTCAAGGTGTTCATAGGGCTGGGACTGTAGCTCAGTGGTAGAGGGCTTGCTTAGCATGCGTGAGGCACTGGGTTTGATCCTCAGCACCACATAAAAATAAATGAATAAAGGTATCTTGTCCATTTACAACTGAAAAAAAATTTTTTTAAAAAGAAGGTGTTCATGTAACATGCATACCTGAGCTCTTGGAGGAATGCCAGGTACCTTGATGACTTCAGATTACCCAAAAAGTGGTTCTAAGGGAATCTGGGTCAGGGATTGCATCCCCAAAGTCATAGCAAGTTCTAGGGTCTTCTCTTGTTGACCATACTTACAAGAGTCAAGATACATTTGTAAACTATTATGTTGCTTATGCAGGTGAGAGAACAAAAGGCCCTCAAATTCCAGGTAGCAGGGACTTCACACAAACCACGCTCTTTAGAATGAATAACATTCCACTGAACTATTTTGTCTCCTGTGCTTAAGAACACAGTGCCATGTGTTTAAAGGGATTCGTGGATTAAGGGACTGTTGTACTAAGTGATGACATTGCTGTTCTTGCTTATTCACCTGACCTTATTTTTCAGGACTAGTTTAGTAATACAACCAGTATTGTGACTATGTATTTTTTAAATTACTGAAAGCTTAACACTGGGAAAGCCAGTAGGTAGTTGGAGTCTCAGCCGTGAAGAATTTAAAAAATTCAGATCCACCAAATATTGCACTGGGGATGTTAACATACTGAAATTACTTATTCCTTGCAATCATAGGCAATGCCTCTTAAGGTCCCCTTTTTTCGTGTGTTCATAAATGTTTTATCCAACAAGATAAATAGTCCCGCAAAAGGAGGAAATTCATCAGTTGGAGTACCAGGCCTTACTTCTGTAATCCAGTCCTGCATAACCTCTGACCTTGAAATTTAAAGAATTTTCAATAGTCTGATTCTGGTCAATATTATATTTAGTTGTTGGATGCCTACTGAGAAAACAGGTAAAACCTATTGGTGTATCACTTCTCACACACCTGGTGTGGTATTCCACACATAGTAGGGGCTCACTAAATGCTTGATGTTATGGTTTGGATCTGAAATGTTCCCCAGAAGCTCATAGATCATGGACCTGGTACCTGATGCAGCAAAGTCTGGAGGTGGGGCTTTTGGAAAGTGATTGGCTTCCTAGAGCTCTGACCTCATCAGTGGATTAACCCATTGATGGCTGAATGGACTACTGGGAGGTGGTGGAAACTGTAGACAGGCTGGTCATGGTTGGAGGAAGTAGGTCCCTGAGGGTGTACAATTGGGGACTGTATCTTATCCATGGCCCTTTCCCAACCTCCCCTGCTTCCTGGCTGCCATGAGCTGAACAGTTTTCCTCCATCACACACTTCACCATGATGTTCTGCCTCACTCAGGTCCAAAGCAGCAATGGAGTTGGCTAACTCTGGCCCAAAACCTCTGAAACCATGAGTCAAAATAAACCTTTTATCCTCCAGGTTGTTTTGCGTCAGGTGTTTTGGTCATAGAGATGAAAAGCTGACGAACACACTTGATGAACTAAATGAGATTGAACTGTCATGGCCTTTTCTACTTCCACTTCTTTCAGAGATCTCCTGCCTCTGTTGTTGTTTTGACTCCTGAGGAGCTGAGGAGGGTCAGTGCAGAGATGCCAGTTCCCTGACCAGACACAGTTAATGTAGCAAAATAGTCCTGGGCTGTACAGAACCACAGTGAGGCTCTCTATTGTGACCAGTTGTTCCTTCTTGAGGCCCAGGAATTATGAAGCCAGAAAGGTTCATTTTCTAGAAGCTCTATTTGTTTTTCATATCTGATATGTTACAGGTCATAGTCTCCTATTTCTTTTTTCTTTTTTTGCAGTGCTGGGGATTGAACCCAGGGCCTTGTACTTGGGAGGCAAGCACTCTACCAACTGAGCTATCTCCCCAGCCCTCCTATTTCTTTAAGTGTCTTTCAACTCTTTTTTTTTTTTCTTTCCATAGTTGTTTGGTAGTTGGTGTATGATCCCAAAATACTATATCTTAGTGGACTCTTTCGGGTGGCACATAGTTCTCATTCATGTGGTCTTATCTATCTGGCTATCTTTCATTGTGTGTTGGACATTGAACTTGGGAAATTTTAAGACCTGAGATGAAGGCACTTGATTTCAGAGATGATTTTCACTTGCTTCTGTCAGTTGTTTTTGGTTAACTACTGTTTTCAAATTCCTGAAAGTAGTAATCTTTGGGATTCAGAAACAAGAAATTAAAATTCTTGGTAATTCCTAAATTACAACTTATTTTGTATTTAAAAAAAATCTTTATTTATATTTTCTTAAATAAGAATGGTAGTGACCATAACAATCAACAGTGAATAATTTTACTGTGCTAGGATTGCACTAAAATTTTTAGAGGTTTTTATACATACATGAAATAAATGCATGACTTATTGTTATTGTGAACCAAACTATTGTGACAGGATTATGTTATATCGGCATGTTAAAATACTCCACACCTGATAATAGGCTTTTTAAAAAGACTTGATATTTTAATAGCAGTTTTAGGTTCATAGCAAATTTGAGAGGAAGTTATAGATATACTTCACATTTCATTTCCCCCATACACATGTATAACTTCCCCCATTATCAACATTTGTGAAACGTGCTACTTTTTATCTTAAAATAATTTTAGACTTACAGGAAAGTTTCAAAAATAATAGAGTTCCTATGTACCTTTCACTAACTTCCCCTAACTTTACCATCTTCCTATAGATAACTATAGAATATTTACCCAAATCAGAAAATTAATATGATAGTAGACATTTGATAGTATAAAATGTTAAAGGAACATTAATACAAAATGTCCAAAATCATTTAAAAGATTACACAGTATATATATGTATTGAATCACCACATCATACCCTTTTTTAAATTTTGAGACAGGGTCTTGTTAGGTTGCTGAGACGACCTTGAACTTGTGATCCTCCTGCCTCAGCCTCCCAAATTCTTGGGATTACAGGTGTGCACTACTGAACCTGGCTAATACCTCATTAATATGTATAATTCTTATGTTCTTATGTGTCAGTTAAAAATCAAATTTTAAGTCAAAGAATTTAAGTTCAACATTTAAAAAACTTCCTGATTTAGAAACTCAGCAAAGAACCATGCATTATAAACATGAGATTATTACAAGGGTAATTTTCTATCATTTTAAAATTAAAATCTCCTTTTTCACACTTTATTTTAGGAGAATTAATTTATTATTATACATCCTACTACTCAAGCTATTACAACCTATAACCAAAAACAATGAATGGTGAATTTTAAAAAATGGCATATACTTGGAAGATTTTGTCCATAAAACATTCTATTGTGATTATCAAACAAATATGCAGTTATGGAGCAAGTGTGACGTTCAGGACTGCAGCCCAGTGCATGGGATTGCAAGCTGCCTACTGAGAAAATGGGACAGGTTTTAATAATGTGTAGTACATTTTATCATGAAATTTTTCAACCTAAGTTAGGTCATTTATTTAATAGTAGCTTAAATTTACTCATTTGCAAGTGTGGACAATAGTCCCTCCTTTCTCATAATCATTTTGTAATCTTCGTTAGCATGTGTGACCAATACTGGGTGAATGATTTTCAAGGATGGATCAGGAGTTGGGTGTGGTCATATACGTCTATAAACCCAGTGACTCAGGAGGCTGAAGCAAGAGGATCCCAAGTTCAAGGTCAGCCTCAGCAACTTAGTGAGACCCTGTTGCAAAATTTTTAAGAATTTTAAAAAGGACTGGGATGTAGCTCAGTGGTAAAGCACCCTTGGTTTAATTCCCAGCATCATTTAAAAAGGAAAAAAAAATCAAGAAATGATAGAATTATTTTTTGAAAACACATTTCCCAGGTTTGCAATAATACCTATTATTTTGTACTAAGGGATTCTCTAACTGCCTACTGATTAAAAAACTTGCTTTTTGTTCAAAGTGGCTATAAATTCTATGTTGAAAATTGTAAGAATAAAAGTGACTGAACTCAGAAAATATTTAAAATTTAAAAATATTATCACAAATATTTAGTATTTTTAAATGACTGTTAAAATAGAATTTTAAATACACAAAATATTAGTTTCCCTGTCTGATAGTATTGATCTTTGTTTTGTGACTTATTTCAGACAGAAAAAGGTTTTCATTTTACACTGATGTTCCTTGGGTTGCTGAGTGGTAGGAAGGCTTCTCCAGGTAGGGCCATTATGGTACATTTTGCTTCATTTAAGATTACTTTCTGTTTGAGCAATGAAAATATTTTGTCTGCCTGTCTGCCTTTTCCTTTGTCCTTGAAATTTGTAACTTTTCCTAATTCACATTTAGTTTCTGTTTTTGTATAGGACTATTTCACAACAATATTCAGATCTTTGCTTCTTCTGTTAAAACATTTACGGAGAGCACTGAGGGATGAAGCTCAGTGGTAAGCACTTGCTTTGTATGTCCACTGCTTGAATTCCATTCCCAACATCACACACACACACAAAAAAAAAATTTACAGAGAAGATTGGGAGTATATCTCAGTGGTAGAATGTGTGCTTAGCATGTGCAGGTACCCATAGTCAGTCTCCAGCACCCCCAAAGAAATTTGCAGAGAGATAACCCATAACAAATATTAAACTCTAGAAAACACTGGGCAAGCATTTTTGGTTAGTATTCTGGTGATAGAACATTCATCTAGAACTGCCAGTTTAAGGACTTTGTTTCCAAAACTTGATTTCTTGTACCATCACTTACAAGATTTTTAAAGGTCATACTATGCAAATAAGCTTCTTGACACTTTATTTGCAGGAATGACTCACTGTGAGCAGCACACAGGGCCATGAGTACACATGCTCATAAATACACATGTAACATGGCAACAGTTGCAAGCAAAACTACCTGATTAGATCCTGCCTACCTCTCACCATCCTACACACTTTCCTCCTGGTGCAGGAAGTGTCAACACCAATCCTTTATTCTCTGTGTTAGTATTTTCTGCTCTTGCCTTCAACTTGACATTGATGCATTCCTTCAAACCCACAGTGTCTCTGCATTTATTCTTAGACTTTATTCCCACAGAAAATTTTTAGGACTTAGAAAAGACAGAACTTTCCTGAGAAATGCAGAGAAAGAATTTCCACATGGAACTATTAATTATTCTCAGCCCAGATCCAACTTAAACCAATTCCAAGACTCAACGTGTCTTGTACCTTTGATGACTAAGGGATCGGGACCTCAGCTGTAATTTCACAAAAGGGTTAGTGCAATTTCAATTCATCCTCCGGAGTCCTCTATAATCTGAGCTTATCGTGGAGAAGGTCTCCCTTTGAACTCCTCACTTTGCAAAGGCTCTGGGCTTTGAGTTCTGACTCCTTTCCCTCAAAGGGCCATTGACATGAAAGTTCAGGTTTTTAGGTACCCTCGCATGACAGTTTTTGTGGTTATTTACCTCTCTGCATTCTAGTTTTCCCTTTAGTTTTAGCCTGCACTTCTTTACTTTTAGCCTCCACTTCTTTACTTTCTTGTCAGCATGATAGTTTTAAGGGTTTTTAAAAATATTTCCTCTAATTTTTTTAGCTTTTTTCTATGAGAGGGTTGGTCCAAATATTTAGACTTCAGTTATTGAAAATTAAAAAGCCAGCGTTTGAATCTGATTGAGAATTAGGAGTTTTACATTTGGAATTATAATGCAGACTGGGGGTAGAAATGAGATGGTATTTATAGTTGTCATGTGTTGGGGAATGAAAATGCCATTCAGTGTGGGCTGCAGTGTGGGTTCCAGCTCAATAGTTCGTCTATCCAAGAAATACTCATTTGGTTTTACTGTCCTGCTGAGGGCAGGGTATAGAGCAGTGAGCATGATGGATATACACTCTGCCCTCAGGGAGCTTCCAGTCAAGTGAGCTGCTAATCAACAAGTCCATTGACTTTCCTGGCAGTTCCAACATTACAGGTTAATCCCTCAGACATTTAGGTTTCCCATGGGTTGGGGATATGGCTCAATTGGTAGAGTTCCTGCCTTGCAAGCACAAGGCCCTGGGTTCAATCCCCAGCACTGCAAAAAAAAAAAAAAGATTTAACATTTAGGTTTTCCAGCAAATGTTACTTTTAGAAGCAGTGGTCAGAACCACCTAGTGTCTCCCTGAGAAATCTCATTTAACATATCATAGTCCTTTTCTATCTCTGGGTGAGGTTCACATAAATTTGACAAACCATCATGACGTGCATTCACTTCTTTATTTAGCAAACATTTCTTGAGCACATACTATGAGCCAAATGCTGGCTACACATTGATTAGTAAAAACAACATAGTCATAGTATCGTTCATATTTGTGTCTTTGAAACTCTAGTAATCATACTGATGTGAACCTCTGTAGTTAATTGTGCCATCTGTCTTACTACTTTTGAATCATGGCTATAGAGTTACTTTCAGTGTGACTCAGTGCCAGGACCTCATTGTTTCTCGATCAGTACAGTGTTTAGTAAACTGTAGAGTGAATCACTTTCTCCCACACTGGGAACTTGGCTCCTGAACTTCTCTCTTCCAAGCCTTTAAGGTAATGCCAAGAGGTAGGTTGAACAGAGATTCCCAGTTATTTTTAATGATATCTTGCAAATCAAATCAGAATATGTTTTTAAGGAAGAATATTTTCAGCAAGATATTGGATGGGATCGATGGCTCACTAAAAAGAGTCAATAGATTACCAAGTTGGAGAATTATTGATAGGGAATAACAATATCTTTACAGAAACCTGATATATATATAACATTCTAGGTAGATTTTTTAAAAATTGAAATTGTAATTTTTTAATATATAGAAGCAATTTGTCATTTTGAAGACTCCTTGGAATGCCTCAGAATTCTTTCCCAAACTAGTAAAAGATAATAGAATTAAGCAGCCAAATCAATTTGGGGTCTTTCAAGATAATAACGATTTACATAAAGGAAGCAATAATATTTTTTCTAGTTTTCAAGTACCCTTGACTTGTGCATCTGGTTCAGGGCGTTGGCTTAGTGCAAATGAGCTCAGTTACTTCTAATGGATTTTATTCCTCATATAAAACAACCACAATTGTCAAAATCCATTAATAGTCCTTGTTAATTCAGGACAATAGCCCGTTTTTCCTTTTAGATTTAATGTATGTCAAGAAATGTAGCTTAGAATGGTTAACCGACTTGTAATTGACCCTTGAGTCACTATTTTTAGCAGTTCATAATATGGCTTTGTGAGCAGTTCCTCACCCTGAGTTTCAGGCATGGGGCAGAGAGCTGGAATCATCCAGGCACTCTACATGTCAGCTCAGATTTCACTGAGGCTTTGAAGTACACAGTAAAAGAACTTCAGCAAACTTGAGACCGTCAGTCACAAACATTTATTATTATGAAGAAAACAAATCTATTATGGAGAAAAGAAATCAGAGAAGACCTCCTGAAAAGTGACATTGAAGTGAGAAGGCAGGTGAGAGGGTCAGGAGCCAGCCAAGCTGTTTTGGGCAATGAAGGAGAATTTTTCCAGGAAGATAGGACAGTGAGTATGAGAGTGTGCTTAGTGTTTGAGGAATAGCACAGGGGCCATTTTGGCTAGAACAGTAGCACAGGCATAATCATTCACCACTCTTAGTAAGAGAAGCCATCAGAATGTTTTGAGCAGCGGTAGTATGATCTCACAACTGAACAGAGGCATACTGGCTGCAGTATTGAGAGAAGACACCCAGGGCAGAGGCAGAGAGACCAATCAGGAAGCCAGTGCAGGAGCTTGGACTAAAATGGTAGCAACACGGATGGGAGATGCCCAGTGTGAGGTGCACTTTGAGCTAGAGCTGATGGGACTTTCTAGTGGATTAGACGTGAGGTATAAAAGAAAGAGAAAAGCCAAGCATAACCCTGAGGTCGAGCACCTGGAGGGATAGTCATTGCCATCAATCAACATGATGAAGGCTGCAGAGGAGCTGGTTGAGGGGGAGGGTCCTAGGAGAGAGTCAGGAGCTCAGTTTTGGTTGAGTTGAGTTGCCCATAAGACATCCAGGTTGAAGTATTATCAGGCAGTGTGATATAGCAACCAGAGTTCAGATGACAGGAATGGAGATAGGACTTTGGTAATTGAGAACATGGAGACATTATTTAAAGTGATGTCACTGAATGAGATTACTACAAAAAGAGTATAGATGGATAAAAAGAGAAGAAGTCTAGGAAATGAGCCTAGGAACTGAAAGAGGGAGTGGTAACAGTGATTATGATTATCTGAGCTCTTAATACTTGTAAAGCAGTGTGCAATAGTGCTTTTATACACTTTAGTCCCAAACTATCCATATTTGACAGAGGAGAAAACTGAGGTTTGCCTGTAGTCTCAGTGATAAGTGGTAGGACTCAGATTCCAATCTGGGTCTGTTTCTGTGTAAGTACAGTTTTTACTATATCACACTGCAGGTGCTCAAGGGATCCCAACAAACTCTTGCCAACTTTCAAAATAACTTATGCTATCATAACATATTTTCATACTCCCTTCTGTTGAAAACTGCTTGCTGGATTCAATATACCCATGGATATAAAAGCATTTATTTTTGTGTTGATTTTCATTTATAGTATTTAATCCCACCTTGCAGATATACTCCTTTTTTGACACTTAACCACTGGGCCACCCACAGCCCTTTTTCATATTTTATTTAGAGACAGGGTCTTGCTGAATTGCTTAGGGCCTCGCTAAGTGGCTAAGTCTGGCTTTGAACTCATGACCTTCCTGCCTCAGCCTCCCAAGCCACTGGGGCTATAGGGATGCTCAGCCTGCTAGCTTATCCTGAAGTTACTCAGTTTTTCCAAAATGTCCCCCCATTCAGGCCAGTGATACCCACGAGCTGCTCAGGTTCTGTAGTTGAACCTTCCCTTCACTTGTAGCCCCTAAGTTCATCTTAAGCTTAATACTTCCTAAACTCTTCTTACAGTCCTGTTCCGTGTAGAGCATTCACCCTTCAGAGTACATCAGATTTCCCCCAAACACCTCCTGTTTTTCTATATTTCAGCCCTTTTTTGTCCTTGTGCAGTGCTCCCAGATTCTTTTTCTCTGTTTCCATCCTCTCTTCTTCAGGCAGTTGTCCCTTTTCACTATCACTTAGACTGAAACTTCCTCTATTGGGGCACTTGCCTTTTGATGTCAGGTACCTTTCTTTCTCCTCCCTCCTTTCCAGATCCTGTCTCCAGCAGCCAGGGGCTGTGGTAATGTTGTCATTCTAGGAGCAACATTAGCCATGAGGTAGGATCAACCCCCCGCTACTGCCCCCATTACCCCAAAAGGCTGAGCAGCTGCTACACTGAACATGAGTAGAAGCCGCATTCCTAGCCACGTCCACATGTCCATATTTCTTGAATTCCTATTGTGTGCTAGGTAATGTGGGCTATAGGAGAATGTGATCCAGAACTCAGTCCTGGAGCATTCCAATGTTTAGGAGTGTGGAAGATCAGGGAGATGAGCCAGCAAGGAGAAGGAGCAGCCAGTCAAGTAGAAGGAAAGCAAGTGAAGAGAGCAAGTGACCCCATCACAGCTGCTGAGAGGCCAAGTAAGGCATAGCCTAGGAATGATCATTGAGTTTGGAGACCTTGTCAGTTTCACTAAATGGGACAAGAGCCCTATTGGAATGGATTCAAAAGAGAATGAGTGGTAAGGAAGTAAAGGCATTGAGTATTCTACTTGCTCAAAATTCTTTCAGAGTTTTGCTTAAAAAGAAAGCAAAGAAATGGGGTGGCAACCAGAGGGGACGTTAGATTAAGGGACTAGTGGAAGTTGCTTATAAGATGGAAACCATTGCCCGGAGGTCCTAGGTTCTAGGGACTGACCCACAAGAGTGGGCATGTTCAAGAGGCATGAGAGAGGGGCCTACCTCTTAGAGCAGGATGTGTGAGCACCAGCAGGGGTGGGGTACAGAGAGATGGCCTGGGAGCAGAACAGAGCCAGTTCCTCCAGATCAGATGGAAGGAGGAGGTGGCACCTGTGGGAACATGGCAGATTTGATGGTGAAAAGATGAAGAGATTAAGTGCTCCCCCTCAGAGTGAGTGGCCAAGTTGGGGTTCAAGCCCAGGGCTATCAGAATCTGTGCTCTTATCCTGTGTCCAGCGACACTGCCTTCTACCTAGCATCTGGCATGTACAAAACAAATGCTCCAAGCATCGATTCATTAAACATTAAGTACCTACTGTGTACCCCAGCTGCAGAGCTGTGCTGGAAGATAAATTAGACATAGTCCTTGCCCTCCAGGACTCTTCCGTCCACCAAAAGGAGATGAGCAAGTACAATGAAATAAACAGCATTGGTAAAATGAGAAGTATCTGCAGGTGCCCTGGAGAACAGCAGGAAATACAGGACTGAGAGCATCAGTGGGCAGTCTTGGGGAGTGAGGAGCCTGGACGGACAGCATTGGCTATTACAGAGCCTTTACAAAGTTCAGGAATTACCTGTCCTCAGTAGTTCTTTGATGTTATTTTCAATCTCCTCCATTTCTTTCCTTACTCTTTTTCTGCCTCTCCATCTTCTCTCTCTCTCTTTTCAAATCCTGCTACCCATCTTCACTTGTAGACCCTGTGGCAGGACCTACCCACTCTGGGAGTCACCACACAGTCACTGGCTGATAACTCGCCCTCTAGTAGCAAATAGCAAACACCCTGGGCGGAATACTGCTGTGGGACTGTTGAAAAGAGCCTTTCCCTTTGTGTAAAGGGAATGGGAAAGCAGGGAGAGGTCACTGTCCCCAGGGTTGCATTTCACCAGCAATCCTGGACCAGGAAAGGAAAAATTTATTCTCCCCTTCCTGCAGCCACATGTCTTTGTATACAGATTTATTACTCAAAAGTAGCAACCCATTCATAGGGTTGTTTGGGTTTTCTGTTTGTTGTCATTTGTTTGGTACTAGAAATTGAACCCAGGGGTGCTTTACCACTGAACTATATCCCCAGGCCTTTTTGTTTTTTTATTTTGAGACAGGATTTCACTAAGTTACTGAGGCTGGCTTTGAACTCCTTCTGCCTTAGCCTCCGGAGTCTCTGGGATTGCAAGTGTGTGCTACTGTACCCAGCTCAGGTTTTTATTAGTCCTAGGTTATAGTAATGTGAAGGTAAAGCTGAGGTAGTCTATATCTTTCTAAAAACTCTAAGGCCCTAAAGGTAATAGGACTTAGAAAAGAAGCAGTAGAGGGAGCCCCATGTATAGCCAGCTATTCACTCCGCTTACCCAACAATTTCTTTTAGCTTCACACCACCTTTTCTGGATCATTTGTCAGTAGTGTTCTTTTTGTGTATAATTTAGTTCTCTCTTTTAATCGCTTTTCTTGACCAATTTATTTAGTGTATTTTTCTTATCATGTTAGTTTTATCAAAGATACTAAGTTGTTAAAGAGAACTTTATTGTCCATAACAGTTAAGGAAAGACTAGCCTTTATTTTTAATTGGACTGGAAATAGAAATCTCATGGAACTATATCTTTAAGGTAGCAGAGATACCATTATCTTCCTCATTTCACACATAAGAAAATGGAAAACCAGAAAAAATAAGCATAGTTCAAACTGATAATTAGCAGAAATTGAACTTCTAGAAGCTGGGTGACCTCTTTCCTTATCTCATAGGGTTGTTGTGGGTTATTCTGTTGCTCTGTTGTATCTCAAGGGTAAAGGTGTCTTTCCAAATAATGTTGCCCTCCCATTGGCTTAGTAAACTAGATCACAGTCTTTATTGGGTTCAGGTGATAAGTTGTAGATTACTAAGCCAGTCAGTACTGGACAGGGTTCCTGTGTAGGTCTGTGTGCTCTTGTGTTGGGTGGTGAGGACTCCCCCTGGGTGGGGGTGGTCAGAGCAGGGCAAGACAAGAGAGAAAGGTAGTGTGGGTGGGGAAGTATCCTTGCTCCATAATGATCCTCTGCTGCATTAGACCAGGGAGGGTTTGCTTGTGGGTTCACTTGGTTTGAGGGAGAGTAAGAGGTTCCTACATCTCAAGGTAGTCCTCTTTGTCAAGTGTCATGAAGTCAAACAGATCTAGGTTCAAATCATGGCCACACCATGTACCTGTTAATGTGGTCTTGAACAGGTTATTCAAACTCCCAGATTATCTTTTTGCCTGTGGTAAAATAAGGGTAATTACATGCCCACCTTGCAGAGTAGTGAAGGTCAAAAAGAAAACATCCGCTTCCTAGCACCAGCCATAGCGCGTCGTGCAAGCTGGAACCTCAGGAGCTGCAGTACTATAGCTGCTGCTGCCACTGCTAGTTTGGGGGGCACAAGGGAACAGATGTGGACGAAAGACTCAGGAACACATTGGAAGTTCTGACATTCTAGAGATTGTCACTGTCAGTAGAGAGCAGAAGGTGCACATGAGGACATCAGGTATTGGGAGAAAAGAAAAAAAGAAGTTGCAAGGAATAGAGATCCATGGATTATTAAAGCTAGAGGGATCAGAGAAGTGACTGCGGCCACTGCCTCATCTTAGGGATAGGTCAGTTGAGTCCTAGAGAGACTTCAAAGTTTGAAAGTAGAAGAGCAGACATCTAGTTATGGATAAATAGGGATTAGATGAAGGTTCAAGGAATCATTTCTGGACATTCAGTGAACTACCACACAGATAAAAAAGCAATCTAATTCAGCCTGTCTCTTGGGGTGCGAGTCCCCTATAAAAAAACCTTCAAAGATCCTTCATTATCCCTTAAATAAAACAAATGGCATTCAGGTCCCTTTGGATCTGGCCCTTCAGCTTATTTCTGTATTTTTTCCACATGTTCTGTCCTTTAAACCGTATTCCCCATTTCTTCTTCTTGTGTAGAAAGTCGATGGGAATCCTGCTTATCCCCGAGGGAACTGTTCAGATGCCACCACCTCCAGGAGAGCTCCCCTTGCCACACTAGGGACTGTGCTTTGTTGCCATTGCAGCTCGTGCTTGTCACATACCACATACCCCATGTGATCTCACTGAACAGTGTGTGGCCTCTGCTGTTGTACGGGGCAGGAGCTAACTTCATCTTTTCTCTTCCACAACCCCTCATGTATAATAGGTATCTGTTTAATGTTTGTTGAACTTAAACAGGCATTTTTAATACCAGCATTTGCGATTTCTAGCCTTGTTCTCCAGTTCCTAAATGTTCAGTATAAATTGGACAGTATAAATGAGAATTAGGAACTCAAGTTTTGATGCTTCTCTGATGTGACAAGGATCTAGAAAAATGTGAAAGCATTTATCTCTCTTCTGGACAAGGATATTTTATAACATAGAATTACCCACACACCAGAGAAGAGTGAAAAAAAAAAAAAAAAAGAAGTAACTTTTTCTCCTTCAGTGGAATGACTCAGGCAGTAGGAGCCTGAAAAGGCTTGTGATTTGAGTGATGGTATCTCATAATTGGAATCCTATTGATACAGAACTCTCAAAGAAGGGAGTGTTCTTCCTCTAAGTAAAGGGAAGAGAAAGGAAGGGAGTCCCCAAAAGATTCAGAGGTCACAGTTTGGAAAGCTGGACTCAGAGGGCAGAGAATAGGGGTGCAGTTTGGGCTGTACATGCAAGCATTTGTTTGTACCCCTGGTGGCTTACTAAAGGATTAAAGAGGCAGATAGACTGATAAATGACCCTAGCTGGGGCTTTGATAGACTGATAAATGACCCTAGCTGGGGCTTTCAAAAAGGGTTCTTTCTCTTTCACGCTGCTTTTTCTGCAAAACCTTTAGGGCAGCAGAATGCTCCTACCTTCAGCACCCGAAGCAGGCGAGCCAGTCTGACCGGCTTGAGGGAAACACCAACAGATCTGCCAACTCCAATCACACGAACTCTAGTTACTAATTATCTCCTGGCCTCTAAGGGGAAAAATATAGTAGCTCACTGATTGGATCCTGAAGTTGAAATGACTCCACATCTCTCTGAGCTCCAACCAGAGCAACAGGAAGAGTGTCTCAGGTGCTTTGGGAGACATTTTAAGCAGGACAGATCCAGCCTGAGGCTAGGCTGCACCTGTCGGTGTTTCAGCCCAGCCAGGGCCCATGGCGAAGAGAAGTAAAACCCATGCTTGTGTTGAACATGAGTGAGACTCATGCGATTAAAAAAGAAAGAGAAGTGGAGAAGAAAGGGCCCCGGGGCTCCAGCTGGGAGTATGAAGACTGCAGGAGTCTCCGGAAGAGGAACCTGGCCGTGCTGGATGAACTCTACGCAGAAAATGGCTTGGACTCCACATACCTGTCCAAGGGGAGGAATCGACCCTACAGAAAAAGGGATTGTGGATACTGGGATTTTGAGCAGAGTGAACCAAACTATATGGATTATGGGGAAGCAAGTGAAATTGCAGAGGACTGTGTGCTCCAAGGAGGCTGTGATGATGGTTATAGGAATCCAGAAAATGTGAATTATGAGAATGTAAGGTCTGGCATGAAGGATAATTGGCTTTCAGGAAGCCCACATGTGACCCGGAAAGCTGGAGGATATGAGAAGACAAATGGCTACATTAATTGTAAGGATCTGAATTATAATCCTGAGAACTTGAAAAGAACTGAACAGTGGACCAATTACAGGAATTTGGATGATTCTTTGGGGAATTTATATCAACCTCAAAACTGGTATATGGGCCTCAGAAATTTTAACTATAGTCTTGAGAATTGTAAAGATACTAACCTGTACCATGGAAATTTCAACAATTTGTATCATGTTCCTATTAATGGTCAATTTATGAAGTTACCAGATTCAAATGGTATCAATGGAGATAAAAAATTTGTTAAATACCATGAAGAAGACAGGAATGTTTATCAAAATGATAAAATCTATCCCAACGCAAAGGCTCATACCATGGATCAGGGTAATTCTGATACAGAAAATAAAAGCTATGATACTGTTTTTGCAAACTGTGAGCCTAAATTTTTTAATTACAGAGGAACAGATTCTCTCCATCAAGTAGAAAATTTTAAGTGTGATGGCATCGACAGACCAGGAAACATGGCACTTAGGGACAGAGGGATCATTCCAAATGGTCTGCAGAATCAGTATCTTAGGGGAGAACAAGGAGAAAATCATTTGGGGAGTCCTCAGAGCCCTTCATTAGAGAAGGACACCTGGTACTCAGAGGAAGAGAGAACATTAACTGGCCCAGAGACTTGGAGGAGGAATAGTTGCTTCCGCCGTACTGTACCCAGCACCCTGAGGCACTCGGAGTTTGTGCAGAACAGGAAGAAATCCCAAGGTAGGAACCCAGCTGTCCTTCTGATAGGATAAAGGATAAGGCATGAAAATAGATGACAAGGGTTCTTGTATCAGGTTCAAGGAGCTCTGGTGCACTTAAGGAACCTGCCCCCAAAGTTCTTAGCTAGTGTATCTTGCATAAAACAACCTTTGAGATGTGATTCCTTTGGAAGGTATTTTATAGAGTAAAGGTATGGGTAGTGCCATAAACGTGTGACATGGCTTTGAAAACCAGACACCCATCTCATGGGAACTTTCTTGTACTTTTATTGGTTTTGTCAGCTGTCTCTAATCTCCAACCTCTTTCCATTCATACCCTAATATTTTTGTTTGTCTTGTGGCGAGAGAGGACAGCAAGTTCATTGACAGGGCACCAAGCTGAAATTTATTGTCCTTTCATGCTGCTTTCTCTCAATCCCTACACTTCTTTAGACATTAGTGGAAAATAAAGACTTGAATTCTGTATAGACTGCTCATTCCTTGGCAGTCTAAAATGTTGATGAACACTAAAACTCTGGTGGAATTCCGATCATTTCCATTTTTCATGGTGCTTTGTACCTATTAGGTATTCAAATAATTTCATCTCTCTGAGTCTTTGCTAAGTTATGTGTAAAATGGGAATATTAGGAGTCTTTGATCATGTACAGATTTCTTTTTGTCATTGTGTTTTCTCCAGTTTTTGAAAAGAACTTCTATTTTCACTCTGCTGTTTTGTAACTTTTGGACTCCCTCCTGAACTTTTTTTTCATATTGTATATTCTGCTCATGCCAAGCAGCCTATCTAGCTCTGACCAGTTTAGGAGAATCCCAGTCATGACTAGAGGATAGGGGTTAGTTAGAGCAGGAGAAGGTGAATGATCTGGAAGGTCCATCTCACACCCTCCTCCCAAGTAGAAACTTTCTCATCTAAGTCTCCTTCAGAAGAGGTTGACTGGTTAGATTTGTACAGGGGGCTATCAGAGACCAAAAAGATAAGCCCCAGTATGATCCTGTAACTGCCAGTGGTTTATCTGGTAATCCTCCAACATGGACTTAATTTAACTCCAGTTTCCACAGCACCATTCTGGACAAAACAGGCTATCTACCTGTACTTACAAAGATAAAAATGAAACCAAACCGACTTTATTTGAGAGGTTGAGGTATTGAGCAGACTTTTTTTTTTTTCCCTAAGTACATTTTCTCCCTGAAATGATAGGGATTAGGTGACATCTAAATTCCTTCCAACTTAAAAAAAAAAAAGTCTGATTCTGTGATTTCCTGTGTTGGTATTTGCAGGGTTCCCCTCCCCTCCCCCCACATCTGTTCCTGCAGTGGACTTTGCTTCCTCTCTTCAGTTCCTTATTGTATTTAGCCTGTAACTGTAATCAAGTGTTTCTATTCTGTTTGGCTTAACAGAGTCAAGCCCTTCTCGCTGGAGTGTTGTAATGTGCCCTCTGATCTCTGAAACCAACTCAGTTCTACCTTTCATCATTTATATCTTTATAACTCTCTTTCTTTGTATTTGAGAACTTAACTTTTGAAAGTATTGTTCATATTTAGCTCAGTTGACATCCCTTTTATGCCCCCTGATATGCTCTCTGACCAGTAAAATAAAATCTCATATTTACTAGAAATGTTTCTGCTTTCTAGGGTTCTGCTATGGCGGGTCATGGTCCTTACTAAATGTTACAGAAAGGAAACAAGCATTGGAGTGTTCTGCCTTGAGTTCACATGTGTCCCTATTTACCAACAGTGTAACTTTGAGCAAATCACTTAACTTCTCTGAACTTCAAATTCCTGCTGATAAAATGAAGATAATACCTGTCTCACAGTAAGAGAAGAGAAATATAGCACTTCCATGTCTGGAACACAGGAGGTACTCAAAACTACCGTTTCTTTGTGTTTCATCCACCTTCCTGCCTTCCCCTTTACAAGTGGCCCCACCTGACTGTCCCCTGTTCCCTGAGATTCAGATAGCTGCTGCTCCCCATTGGACATCTGCTCTTGAACCTGTAAATACCTCAACCTTAAGATTCAAATGGAACATTCCATCTCTTCCTCCCTTTCTTCTCTCCCATTTTTCCCTACTATACTCCAAATCCGTTGGAGAAACAAACTGCTTAGTGACTTCTCCTCAGCCTGTCTCCCAGGCCAGAAACCAAGTCTTTCCACTGGATTTTTTCCTTGCCTGCCTTTTCAGTTCATTCTCCAGAGGCCTCTGATTTGTTAGGGCAGGCCTGTTATGGTTCTGCCTTTAGGCCTAGGTTGTGGACCCTAGTCCTAGGAGGTGGTCCAAAGTCCTAAGGTGGGTTTTTCTAAGATGTTAGTGGAAAACTGGAAATGTTGATCAAACCTCTGAACTTGGGGGGTCTTAAATATTAGACCTGTCTTCCCAGCAGCCGTTGGTTGCTGAGTATCTGCAGGACTCCTCAGCTCTAGTGGTCAGTACGTTCTGCTGGGTTCCTTGGAGTAGTTCAATTCAAGGATTCATGGGGAATTTGTACATAGATTTTGGAGCTCTCCTCTGTGGCTTCTTCTTTTCCAGGATTCCCCCTTAATATCTCACCCCTTCAGAGCCCCAGACTTGAATCTCTGATTCCTCGACCCAGTAAGATTGCTGCTTTTGGCTCTCTTCTTTATTTTTGCTTTATTCCCCCCCATGCTAAAAGACTAGGGATTATCCTAGGGACAAAATTGAATAAATATAGATCTTGCCTAGTTTGCTCTTCTTCCGTTTGGTCACGTCCTCTCCAGTTTCTGTCTGCTTTTGGTTGCTTTCTAATGTCTGCATACAGTTATTATTATTTTGCTATCTTGTCCAGAGTTGTGAATAGTCATCAGTAGGAAGATTAGAACAGTGTAAGCTGCTCTGTTATCATCAGACCAAGAGTTGTCTGTCTTCAAGGTTTTACACTTGCTACTAACGTAAATAGTTATCATGGGAGGGGGATCTAGTGTTTCAAATTCCATGTTCTCTGTGTTGAATTTAAGTGATATTAAGATATCTGAACGAAAAAAACTCTTAGAGAAAATATGAAACTACAGTCCAGGTGAGGGTTGAGACTAAAGGTTCAACCTTTAGCATCAGAAAGGTCAGAAGTTTGCACCATAGAATCCTGTCATATTATTACTAGAAGGAATCTTATATATTGACAAGTTAAGTGTTTTGTTTTTGTTTTGTTACCAGGGATTGAACGTAACCATTGAGCTACATCCCTACCCCTTTTTATGTTTTATTTTGAGACAGGGCCTCACTAAGTTGCTGAGAACGGCTTTAAACTTGTGATCCTTTTGCCTCAGCCTCCTGAGCCACTGGGATTATAGGCATGTGCTACCACACTCAGCCAAGCTCAGTGTTTTTATAAATAATGGATAACCACCCATGTTTGGATGTTGAAGTGTTTTTAGTGGATTGCAACTATCATTTCTAAAAAATAAAATATAAGTGAATGTAAGAATATTTTATGATATATCTCATGTAGTAAAAGTAAGCAGCAAATAGTTTTGTGTATATGAATGTGTATGCATACATGTACATAGCATTTTGTAAATGTATACACACATATACTATACTAGGTCACAAAGTGAAGTGTGGATCACAGTAAAAAGTGTTCGAGAAACATTTAAATGCAACCTACTTGCTTTATAAATGACTAGAGTTCTCATGAGAAACAGAAATGTATATCCAAGGAAACTTAGCCAAGTGTTGGGTTAGGAAGAAATCTGAGTCCTTCAATGCCCAGACCGGTGCTTTTGCTGTGTCACCACAGTCAAAGCCAGAAGCATAGCAATAGATTCCTTCTGCATAAATGAACTTAGAAGAGCAGAAAGCACTGCAGAGGGTTACAAGCACATGTCACACAGCAGAGAGGCAAGACAGGATGTGACCTGAGGATAGACCTGCCTTTGGTAGTTGGAGCACAAAGCATGTCACACGGAATTTGCAGGGGAGGGAGTGGTGATAAGGAAATTACAGAAATTCCTTAAAAGTTTGGACAGTAATTACAGTGGAGTGACAGATTCCAAGAAAATCTGTTTTGTTTTTCTCCCAAGATAAGAAAAAACTGCATAATTTGAAGGTACTTTGATAACTCAGAGTTTTTAGGACTCTGATAGTCAAGATTTTTTTTTTCATTGTAAATATGTGAGCATGATATCTCTGTAGCAAGAGTTGGTATTCAAGTTTATTTACCAACATATAAATCCCACATCTCCTTTGAATGAGTTGAACTGGAGTTTATTAGCTAGCATCTGTACTTGGCACTGTACCAAGCACTGGGGGTATGGTATCCAGGGAAGGCTACCTGCACCCCCACCCCCCGCAAGAGGAGTTTGCAGATCAACTGAAGAGACAAAATATAAAACTGTGAGCAATTAAATAAAGTACAGAAGTACAGACAGTAAATACATGAACCATCAGAAGGGAGAAAGATCAGCTTTTACTTCAGCTATTGGAAAAGACTTCTGATGTTCGAACTTGACTAAAACTTGAAGGAGAAATTGGGTTGAGATAGAGAGAAGCAAGGAGGACATTCCTAGTTGAAGAAACTTTATGGACAAAGATACAGAGAGTTGCGGTGACAAAGCTGTGTTTGGAAGGTGGTGAGAAACACCCTGGGGAGAACAAGACTCCTGACATCTTAGAAGCCAAGTGGCAGTGTGGACCAGGGCCCTAGGAGGAAGTCAGAGCTGACCTGTGCAAGCCAGGTCATTCTCAATGACGTCACCCCTGAGACTGTGAGCAGATGACTTTCTGAGTAGAGCCGTGCCGGGGAAGGAGCAGTGCCTAGGAACTGAGCCCTGAGTGCCCACAGTCATGGGCCAGGAGGAGGAGGGAGGCCACCTGGGGAAAAAGCACTTGAGAGGTCAGGAGAAAATCAGAATTAAAGAGAAAATGGCCAACATTTTCAAATGCCGTGGGGACTCAAGGATAATGCCATGGGATTTGTTGAGGAGGTTTCTGGTTGACTGAGAAGATAATTTAACTAGAGGAATACGAATGCAGAGTTAATTGCCAAAAATTTAGAAGGGATCCTGGGAAGTGAGGTCATCCAGGGAGGGCACATAAGGCACTCTTGCAAGACTCTTGGCAAAAGTATGAAAGATGTGATTACAGCTGAAGGGGGCAGAGCTGAAGAGTCCCCATGTGCTTACCTTCTAAAATCAGGATGCCAATATTTGAAGATGAATGGGTGGATAGGAGTCAAAGGGGTGAGGAGTAAATGTGTGGAGGCAAGAAGAAATAAATGTAGGGTGATTTTTCTTCAAGAGATGGGAGGTAATTGACACTATAGAGACAATGATGTACTCTGGAGACAAGAAGACTCCAGTCTGGCTGTCTCCCTTCCAATGCAAAGGCCTTACTTCCTGGAATCATGAGTTATATTCTGAAGAAATTGGAGTGTTTTCTTCCCAAGCTATTGCCTAAATTATTTGTACATCATGTTCCATTAAGGGGGAATTTTGGTGTACAGAGCTCCCAGGTCTCTGAAAAGGAAGAGGCATGAAGGGAAGGCAAGGAATTGAAGATAAGGAGGTGCAGTTCTAGGTGTGGTCTCTCATCTGCACCAAGGTGTTGCGGGAGCAGGAGGAAGAGGAGGAGGGTGAGTCAAGGCATGTCCCTGATGCCAGAGTGTTCAATTTGATATTTCCTCTGAAACCAGAAAGTACCCAAGGCCATGTGTAAACATCAGGCTGTCAGACCTCTTGGGCGTGGCAGTGATGGTAGTCGTGTCTGGTAGAATGAAGATGCGTTTGTGTGCCTGGTCCTACAGCAGAGGTGGTTCCACCGAATCGGGAAACTCCTTTCCTCTGGTTGTAAACTGAGAGGAGGCAAGTTGACAAAATATATTGCATTTCACCGAATCTATAGCATCATCAATTGAAAGACTGCATAATTTTAATTCATTCTTTTACCATTAAAAAGAAGATGGATAATTAAACTATGACATGCTGTGAATTTCAGAGGTGTTAAAATGTGAGGGGAAATGTCCTTTTAGCATCTCCTGAAGTACAAAAATGCCACTGATTACTGCCAACCTATACCAATACTTGGTCCCCCCAAAATGTGGAATTCCTCTGGTTCTTTACTGAGTGCTTTGTGGATAGGGATTCATCCAGGTCCACCTTAGACAAAGGCTGACATCTGAGTTAGACCAGTACAGTCCTAAATCCTAACAAGGTGTGGCAGCATAGTAGTTAAGGCAGACAAAAGGTAAGGTATTTAATGATTTTAAAAAGTCTTTGTGTAGTGTTTTCCATCACAATCATAGCAGAGCAACGCTTGAAGCACTGTGATTGCTGCCATTTATTCAATGCAATTCCTGTGGTAAGTACTATAACTATTAGGCACACATTAGGTATGCTGAATGGTCCTGTGGGATCTAAACTCCATGAAGGCAGGAAGTGAAGGTGGTGTTTCCAGAATCCAATAGAGTATGTAGCATATAATAGGTGCCCAATAAATGTGTGTTATCAATTGAAATTTTTAATTTTAGGGCCCAAAAAATTCATATCAGAAGACAATTAGCAGGGATTATTTTGTTTTTAACTTGAGAAGTGAAGTTTAGAGTACTCCAAGGGTGAGAGAAGCCTTCATGGAGAAGCTGGAACTTGAGTTTTAAAGAGGTGAGCAGAAAGGACGGAAAAGACAGAGGCAAGCTGGGCTTTCAGGGTCAAGAGCTCATGAGGAAACACATCATGAAACCATGTTGTTATAGGTTTCATAATAGCGGCAGTGCCAGCTCTCTTGGCTCACTGACAGGAAGTGACTAACTGTCTGGGTGAGTCCTCAGAGGCCCCACAAGTGATGCTCCTGTGGAACTAATTAGAGGCCAGTGTGCTTGTACCAAATTGAGGGGCTTAAGTGAAGTGAAAGAGTTGGAAATCATGTAAATTCCAGAGCCGGAAGGGACCAAGGAGGTCCAACCCCTTTGTCACACATATGTGGAAACAGCCCAGAGAGGTGGACAGGGCTTGTCCAAGTCACACAGGTAGGAGGGGAGGCAGGGTGAGCACCCAGGTGGCTTGTCCACACTCCAGTGCTGTATTCATTACACCTTCTCATGCCCCACAAGCAGCTCCACATCCCTCCCCAGAAACCCAAGACAAGGGAAATAGGGGCCTTTCCCCACAACCCACGGTTTATCAGATTTACCATCAAAGTATTGATCTCCCTAGGAAATATCCTTATTTTGAGAGACTATCTAGTTTAACCCCAGGAATTGCTGCTCCTGAAGCCCAGACAGATGAAATGACTTGTCCAGGACTCAAAGAAGCTTTGGAAGGCTTTCTGCTTTCTCTCCCCTTGCCACATCTGCCAGCATTTTGCTGGGTAGCTCTCTGGTAAATAAGTATACACTTGTATAGTTAAAGCTTTAAGCAGGATTGTTATTCAACTCATTGCTGGAAGGTGGGCAAGTTATAAAAGAGAGTTAAACTGTTAGGAAAGCAAGAGGAAGGAATGAAAGTAAACCACCTAATATAAATTGGAGAAAGTCTGATTTTACAGAGGACAGAAAAATGACTAGAGGGTCATGTAGATGAGCACATTTGGAAACCTCACTGTAGTGTTATTGTTATGAAAGGAAATATGCAGGAAATGGCCCTGCTCCTCTGCAGAGGAGGTATAACCCAGAATAGGTGTTGACATTTAATGGAAAGCATGGGCTTGGGGTGCTGTTTTTGAATGTGTTGTCTTATATATCTCTGCAGTTGTGTGCAAGTCATTTCTTTCCTCTGTGCCCAATTTCCCCATCCGTTTATGAGTACAATAAAACTTTCCCTGGAGTGACTTGGTAAATAGAACATCAGGTTGTGAGCGTGTGCAGGTGTGTGTGTAGATTGAGGGTCGCTTTATGGAAAATTTTGTTGACTGACATATACTCAGAATTTGCTTATTGAACAGTGATAACTTCTTTATATAATCAGTTGCTTTACAGAAACAACCTTTGCCCTGTTGACAATTTTATATATGCTACCTAAAGATGAAAAACAGTAATCTCAGTTTTAAGCCTACCAATGGCATACCTCCTGAGGATTTATGTGTATTTAGCAAATGCTCAAAAATGGTGTGTCAGTTGCTTCTAGTATCATAAAGCTCACTGCCATGGCAGCCTACAAAGTTGTTGCAGATTAAACAGCAGATCTGGTTAGTTCATTGGCTTAGATAAGGGACCTGGAGAAGAAAAGGGGGAGGGGAAGCTTTGAGCTAGGTCTAGAGGAATCCCTCCCAGCAGGGATTTTCATGGCGGCTGCTTGCCAGAATAGGCAAGAGTTACTGCAGAAATGCTGCCCGCCAGGAAGGCTTTCAGTTGCTGCTGAGGTTTGGGACTGGTGTTCTAAAAGATCCACTGAGAATGCTCTAGAAGACAGTGACCATTGACCACAGCACTCAGTTTTACATAGAGCAGGACAAACTGCTTCCAAATGGAAGTGGAGTAAGTGCTAACAGAAAGGAATGGGAACGGGGGTGGGGGCTGGCCCCAGTGGTGTGGGGATGCGGAAAACCAGGATTTGTGATTCCTCAAGGGTCTGGGAGAAGATGAGCAGATTTACAGACTGCTGCCTCTAAGGGTTTGCTACAACGATTGCCTCTAGATCGATTGCTAAACATTCAATTGTATTGCTGTGGCTTTGTTTTTGCAAGTTATTTCACCAGTGTCTTATTACCGATTTTGTCAGTTTAAAGGGATTAGGTCAGGAGAGAAAACTCAGATTATTAAAAAGTGAAGAGTTTGAAATGGATGAACAGGGAAATTGAAAACTGACTGTTAATACAAGAATATTCTCATAGCAAGTATTCTTTTTCCTACTTAGTTATTCTTTGTCATATCACATGTTATCCATAGAAATACTAGAAAAGAGAATAAGTGAAAAGGGAAAAATCAGAATTTCCATACTTGCAACACTTTTCCTTTTCAAATATGTACATTTAAAATGTTACCCACCCTTTTAAAGCTGGATGCAGTGGCGCACATCTGTAATCCCAGTGGCTCAAGAGGCAGGATGGAAAGCAATTTAGTGAGAACTTGTCTCAAATAAGAAGGGCTGGGGATGTTGCTTAGTAGTAAAACGCCTCTTGATTCGATTTGCAGGACCACACACACACACACACACACACACACAAACACAATCTGCTTTTTAGCAAAACCGATTTTTTCATAAATTGTTTTATATCCTGATTTTTAGTATTTATTAGATATTCCAAATTAATATAAATCTATAACTTAATGGGTATAATTGTTTTCTACTATATGAATATGCCATTACTTATTTTACCCAGGGTCCTTTTGAGGAAATTTTGTTTTTTTCTGTTCAGGTGATTTTTAAATTTTTTAAAACATTGGTGAACAACCCTTTAGGTACATATTTTGGGCACTCGTTTAATTATTTACATAGAATAAATTCCTAAAAGTGAAGCCTTGGGTTAAAAGATTTTGGGGGCTGGAAATCTTATCAGTGGTAGAGTGCTGGTCTAGAGTGTGTGAGGCCCTGGGTTCATCTCAGTACTGATGCAGGGTGGGAGTGTGTGGCTTGTTAAGTAGAGAAAGTATTAGTTTTTAAGCTGCTGACTCATTCCTCTTTATTCTTCTTTTCATTTTGAATTAAAGGACATGATAAAATAGGCTTTTTACTTGCTTCATTTCACATCATTTTTGCTATAAATTATCTGGAACTCTATTGGATATTTACTGTGTAAATATCTACTACTACATTTGACTATCTGAAGGGTTTATAATTTACATTTTACTCAATAGGTTTAATAGATACAGATATATGAATATGCTCAAATGCACCATTGTGCAGTTTTATGGACTGTGGCTCTACAGATTAGGTTGAGTTGTGTTTTAGAATCCACCCCTACTCCAATCACTAACTACCAGATGGCTACCAAAACCCAGAAATTGGGTGCCTGGGAAAAGCACTGGGATAAGACAGCTACTGACCAAGAGCAGAGACTGGGCTGGGTGGCTCACAACTCTTCCACTTACTGGGCCAGCTTCTTGATTACTCTTCCTATCTCATCGGCAAAATGGGGACAATGGTAGGATCATTATGAAGGGTAAAAATACCTAATATTTGTAAAGTGCCTAGAATAGTTCTTGTGACACACAGTCCTATAAATATTTCTTTAAATACATTTTAAAACTAAAATGTATTAGTGGTGCAGGGAAGCAGCCTCCTGCAGCCCACCATCGAGAGAGCCAACATTACACGGTGGTGGTGTGATTTTAGCAGTAGTGAGAAGGGCGCTTTACCAAAATTGTCTTCTCTCAGGTTGCTTAAATGTTCACCAGTAGTGATGTATTATAGCAGAATGGGTTTATAAAACTATCTTGTTCTATTGTTATATTAAAAGTACCGATTGGGGGCTGCGATGTGTGGAGTACATGACAGTCATGCATGAAGTCCTGAGGTCTATCCCCAACACTGAAAATACAAACAAAATACGGACTGAGCTCAAGTCCCCTCTGAACTCAGCTTCTACCCCAAATCCCAGAGCCTTCCCTGAGGCAAACTCTGTGATGAAATTGGCGGGCTCTTCTTCCTGACCTTTCTCTATGCACTTACATATTTTACCTATATATAGAAATGTGATTGGAAGTTTGCAAATTTTCTTCTTTTCCCCTCTTTTTCATTTCCTTTCTTTCTTTCTCTTCATTTTCTTACAAAAATGGCAAGCTGTGCAGCTCTTCTACCCCTGTTCCTTTAAAGCGTAAACGTTCACTAGGTGTGAGGGGGCGCCCAGTTCCCATGAATTACTCCTGGGTTCTGGCTGCCCCGGGAGGGACCGCCTGACTGAGATCAGCTCATTCCTACGGCTTGAGGGTTAGGGACCTACTATAGAAGATCTGGGGTCTGGCAAAACCCCGGCAAAGTGAGGGCGCCGCCTGGCCAGGGAAAGGGACTGCAGAGAGGCCTGAGCAGACTAGTGCGCCGCTTCTCGGCGTTCTTTCCCGAAGGCGTGGAGTGGCCTTGTCATTCTTCCCTGAAAAGGGCATCGTCTTAGCAAGGAGTAGGAAAATTAAGAGATAATAATCTTGGCTTAAAACTCGGGAGGTGAAATTATGAGGGTTTTAGGACTGGGAAAGGAAAACCACCAGAAAGGAGGGCCTTGCGCGCGCAGGGTGAGGCCGGCTCTGTGACAGCTCAGTCCAGTAGCGCGGAGTCCAGCTCCATCCTTTAGTGCTGGCCCCGCCGAGATAGCCCGGGTGCCTCCGGCGATTCACATGGAAATGAGGGAAGCCCGGGGGACGTGCCCACCCTATTCAAATGGCCCTCGGGGCTTGAGGAGCATTCCAGAGCTCAGGGAAGGTTCTGCTCGGCCTGCAGACGCCAGGACCCATCGTTGGCGCGCAGCGGGCTCTGGGCGCCGCAGGTACCTGCAGGGGCTGTGGGAGCCGGTGCTAAGGGAGGGGGATCCGAGCCCCCTCCAGGCGTTCTGGGACCTCTTCCCTCGCCCCACGAAGACAACCAAAGTCCCCGGGCGAGGGAAGAGCTTGCAGGGCTTTGCTCTTTAACTACTTTGAAGTGTGTGTTAGAGTCGTGGGAAGCTGCGGGTTAGCGCACTCCCTTCCTGAGACCTGTGGGAATTGAACCTGGGGATGGTGTACTAACCTGAGAAGGAATGGCCCTGGGGCGGGAGCAACCACCAAGAAGTTGTTTTTTTTTTTTTTTTTTTTTTTTTTTTTTTACCCAGCGAAAATAAAACAGTGCAACATCTAGGGCCATCCCAGCAAGAAAGTGAGAGCTGGTCCGCCCATTTTATTCAAGGGCTGATACCAAGTCTCTTTCCTCCATGTGCTTGCAAATCCCCAGATATTATTCTCAGAGGAAAAAATTTTAGTCTATGCACGTGGCATTTTTCTACTCTGGATTTTATCTTAATATGGCGCACACAGCAAATTCTGGCCCATCTTGAGTAAAGGACTACCTTTTGTTGAGTTTCTACCTTTTTTAATTCCCTCAGTGACTCTGCAAAGCCGGTATTATTCTCCTCATCTTACAGATGAGGAAATTGAGACCCAGAGGTGAACATTTCCAGGGATCCCCAGCTAAGAAGTGGGAAGTCCAAGATTCAGAGCCTGTTCCCACTGCAGCAGACTGAGGGCAAAGGCCATTTCCCCCTCACTTGGTTGTCCCAGAAACTAAATATCTATTTGATTTATTAATTCATGTATGCATGCATGTGTGCTGGGGATGGAACCCAGGGCCTCACATATGCTAGGCAAGTGCCGAACTACTGAGCTACATCCTCAGCTCCCTATAATCTTAGGTCAAACTTTTTCATTAGCATATTATGTGGAATAAAGGGAAAACAGCTTACATGTGGAGTCATTTCAAGCCAGATAACTTTATTTGACTTCGTGTTTGATGATTTTCTGAGTGTTAATAGGTTTATGGAGCCTGAAGATCACTGGTCTCTTTGGAAACACCTGGGGTTTTGTTAAAGATTGCAAATTTGTGGTGGTTCCCACCCAGATTTGCTGAATGAGATTCTTAAGGGTGATACCTAGGAAACTGCAATTTAGCAAAAACATCTCAGAGGGATTTTTAATCACACTGAAGTGTTTTGGGTTTTGTTTTTTAAAGGTTGTTCAAAAGGTTTTAAATCCTATCTGGAAAAAAATTGCTGAGAGTCTAAAAGATTTGTTATTTATTTTTCTCACTTTTAGTGTAAAAAAATATTGAACCCCCTGGATATACTCTGCCTACTCCTGACTGATGATTAAGTACTCGCTTGGTACTTTGTGCTTTCAACTATAATTAATAGAACTTTGAATCCTGGGAGAGAATATTGTCCCAGGAATTACTAAGATTTGAAGTAAATTGGCCCCTGACCTTTTCTAGTGGGGATCCCAGCCTAGGGATGCAAAATGGCATGTGATTAAGTACATAGGATTTGGATTTAAATATATTTCAGACGTAATTCCAGAACTGCCATTTACTGACTGCATAACCTCAGTTGGGTTGGTCAGCTTCTCAAAGCCTAGGGTTTTAAATCTATTAAGTAGGAATAATAATAATACCTGCTTTAAAGTTTTGGTGTGCACATGAAATGAATTCAGGAGTATAGTCTATAAATTACTTTACATGTGGTAGGAGTTCAGTAAATGTTCTCCCTTTCCAAAGCCTTCTAGTCTTGTATTAAAAATGAATTGCTTTTCTAAACTTGTCATATTTGGAACCAAGAACTTCTTTGAAGTTGCAAAGAAACTGTAAAACAAGTCCACTAAGAACTAATTTTATGGGGTTGGGGTTGTAATTCACCGAAAACAGCACTTGCCTCATAAATGCAACATGAGAAAAAATATATTGTATCTATATCACAAGTAATTTAGAAGTATAATTTAGCATTGTGATGAAATGAGTTATACTTGAAATTTTGCCATTCATTCTACCAAAAACCAAAAGAAAGAGATTTCGTCAAGAAAGATATTTTCCCAGCATGTCTGTTTAAACTTTGCTTTGAATATCAAGTTTACAGAAAATGGCAATAATATAAAGAATCTCCTTTATATCTTTTACTTAAAATCACCAGTATTTGCCATGGTTTTGTTTTAATTCTTTGTCTCTCCCTAACTTTTTTCCTTCCCAGTTACTCAAGAATACATTGCATGTGGTATGCTTTTAGTATGAGGCTTCCATGCACATTTTATTCCTAGGTCCATTTGGTGTGTATTTTGTATGAACATGGATATCTCTTGTATGACCCAATAGATTTGCCACTTCAGAAAATTTTCAACTGATGTAGTCATAATTATTAGCATATGATTCATTTTTTTTGTTTCTTTGCTTTCTTCTACTGGGGATTGAATCCAGAGATGCTGTACCACTGAGCGTCATCCCCAGCCTTTTTAATTTCATTTTGATACAGGGTCTTGCTTAGTTGCCAGACTGCCCTCCCACTTTGCAATCCCCCTGTCTCAGCCTCCCATCTCACTGGGATTATAGTCGTGCAACATCATTGTTCTAATAGTGTCCTTTGTAGCAACTTTTTTCTTCAAATCAGGATACAAGATAGAATCAGGATGAATTTAACTGTCATTTCCTTAGTCTTGTTTTGTGGGAACTGTTCCTAAGGGGTATTTTCTTGTATTTGTCTTTAATGACTTTGCATTTTGGAGAACACAGATCTTCAATTTGAGTTTGTTGTTTCCTCAAGATTTGTGTCAACTCATGCATTTGTGACTGGTATAATGCACAAGGAATATTGCATTGTTCCCAGACATGACATGGAAGCACATGTGTGTTTGTCCCTTGTTGGTAATACTAATTTTGATTACTAGGTCATAGTGTTTTCCATTTCTCTATATTTTTTCCCATTTTTAGAATTAATATGTAATTTGTAGTAATTCAAAACTGTGCACATATTCTGATCATCATTCAACATCACCAGTAGCACCAGAATCATCTATTAGTAATTTTTGTACCTGAACCAAATTTTATTCTGATGGTTGCAAAATGATGATTTTTCTACCTCCATCCTTTCTTTTGCTATTTGTGAATTGATATTCTACCATAAGTAGGGGAAAAAATTTCTCCCCTATTTATTTATGTATTTAACAGTGTGAAATTATGGATTTTTATTATTATTTATTTATTTATTTTATTTTTGGTATCAGGGGAACTTGAACACTGAGCCACATCCCCAGCCCTTTTTCATATTTTATCTAGCGACAGTGTCTTACTGAGTTGCTGAGGCTGGCTTTGAACTTGTGATCCTCCTGCCTCAGCCTCCCATGCTGCTGTAATTACAGGCGTGTGCCACCACACCCTGCTATGGATTTTTATTTTATTCAGTGGATTATAATCTGTTGCTGTACTTACTTAGGTTCATATTCAGATTGTGCCAGGTGGGTCAGTGGGAGCCCCTTCCATCTCGTCTTCCTTGCTTTCTGCCACAGGATGTTTCAGGCTCCTGTAGCGTTACCTGCCCCAGCCCTGAAATTAGCCATTTCTCCAAAGAACCCTGCTTCCTTTTAGTGGAGAAGGGATTTTAGAAATCAGAATCTGGCTGCATTCTTTTTTAAACATTGGAATTCCTAAATCCTTAGAGAAGGGGCAGTAGGAAAGGTTTCTCGAGAATAAAATCTGTGAAAGACACTATAGCTTCCCACAGTGGTTGGACTTGTGTTTTTGCATCTCACAATCATACTCAGACTTAATACTCTGTTTACTTGTCAAATTTGCAATTGTTTAAGTGGGTCTTAAGGAATTTGAAGGAAACTAAGTGGAAATTGTTTCCCTGTTGAATTTTTTTCTCAGGTGCTTATTTTATTATTTGTTGTGCATTTTAAATTAACAAATGCTGTGCATAAATAACTCTCATCCTGTACATCTAAGGAACAGGTAATTGTAAGAGCTAATAACGAGGTACATATTTGTTTGCATTTTTAGAATCATGCAGTCTAGTTCTGCAAAAGTTCTTATAATTGAAAATACCATTAAAGAACTTCATGTTTATAGCATTTTGTTTCTGTCTTCCAGGACATATCAAGAAACCAAACCTGCTGTGAGTCTTGATTAATCTTTGGACCAGGAGACTCTAAGCTGGTTTTCCCCCCTTCAACTTTTTGCTAATGTTGATTCACCATCACAGTAACTGAAAAATGACAGACTCAGCAATCACCCAGATCTCAGATGGAGGAGTCCTAATTCTTATCTTCCCGTTGGCAAGTTGCCATTATATGTTCCCTATAATATTCTTTTTAATGTGCAGTATGGATGTTTTTATTTTCCAACTTGGTATTTATGCTGCTGAGGTCAGGGAACAGGTCTTATAGCTGATTAAGTGAAAAACAGTTTTCTTTCTTTCTTCCTTTTTTTTTTTTTTTTGTACTAGGGATTAAATCCAGGGATGCTTAACCATTAAGCCACATCCCCAGCCCTGTTTCATTTTGAGACAGGTTCTCACTAAGTTGCTTAAGGCCTGTCTAAAGTTGCTGAGGCTGACCTCAAACTTGCAAATCTCCTGTCTCAGCCTCCTGAACTGCTGGAATTACAGGTGTGCTCCATTGTGCCTGACTGAAAACGTCTGCATCCCTTTCCACTCTCTTTCACAAAGAACTTGTAAATACTGATTTGTCCTCCTGAGTTAGCTGGCTCCTTTTTAGGGCAGTCTTGAAACAGTATTGCACAGACAGAATTCTCTGCAGGCATGGCTTGCTAAGCTCTCCATCCATTTGTATTTAGAACTGACACATTCAATCAGATTTCCTGAGGACTGGCTAATAACAGAGACCCTTAGCTCTCAAGGAACGCTGCTTCTCAGCTCAAGCTGTTGAAGAAGAGTCTGGCTCTCATACCCAGAGTTTCTAACCAGTTCTTTTTTCCTTCTAGAAATGACGCTCCTCTCCTCTCAGTCTTCTTCCCTGGTGGCTCCTTCTGGATCTGTGTCCACTGAAAACCCAGAGCAGAGGATGCTGGAGAAGAGAGCCAAGGTGGTGGAAGAACTTCTTCAGACAGAAAGAGACTATATTCGGGACCTGGAAATGTGCATTGAGCGGATTATGATTCCCCTGCAGCAGGCACAGGTGGGAACTAAGGGAGACAGCTAACCTGGCTTTGAATGTGGTCCTCCATACCTGAAGCATTAGGATGTGGGCGTTCTCACCACAGATTTATTGGGTTTGAAATAAAATCTGTGGTGGCTGTTGCACTACAATTATAGACTAAGTTGGTTTCCATAGACATTTTACTAAGGTGATGGTAGGGTAGAAACAAAAGAGTAGTTTGTATTAGTGAACTTTCCATTGCTATGACACAATACCTGAGATAATCAACTTATAAGGAGAAAGGACTTATTCTGGGTCAATTTTAGAGGTTTTAGTCCACAATTGGCTGGCTCCATTACTTTGGGGCTTGTGGTGAGGCAGAACATCATGGTGGGGAGAGTATGGTAGAACAGAGCTTCTCACCTCAGGGCAGCCAGGAAGCAGAGAGAGGAAGAGAAGGGACCAGGGTCCCAGGGTCCCTGGGTCCCCTTCAGGGGCGTGTCCCCAGTGACCTGCCTTCCTCCCTCTTAAAGATCCCACCATATCCTGATAGTGCCTCCGGCTGGCAATCAGTCCTTTCAACACAGGTGCCTCTGGGGGACACTCCAGAGCCAAACTGTAGCATAGTGGATCAGGGATAAAGGTTGGATGTCTCTATTCTAGGAACATTTTGGTAAAAGCAAATAAAGAAAATGACCTAGGGTATTTTCTGTGTAATCCTTGAAGAGACGTTCCTGATATTGGTGATGTGCCATTAATTTCATTCTCATGCATCTTTATATTTTGTTTCCCTTTCTCAGGTACCAAACATCGATTTTGAGGGGCTTTTTGGAAATATGCCAATGGTGATTAAGGTCTCAAAGCAATTATTAGCTGCCCTGGAAATCAGCGATGCTGTAGGTATGAGCTCCTGCCATTGTTTCAGCGGTGGGTAGGGTGGGAAGGGGCTCTCCTGGTGCTGAGCCTTATGCTAGGAATATGACATGTTAATTACTTGGTTCAGAGGTTACTGGAGCCCCACCTCTCCTTTTATCTCAGCTTGCTTTGAGGTAGTGAAGTTTGTCAGTGATAGAAGTTTTAGATGTCTTAGAGTGCAGTGTCGTTCAGACTGATGGTTGTGACCCAGCCATGTGCCTGAACTGATCACTGGAATGGGGGATGGGGTCATGGTGTTGGCTTAAACCAGGCAGCATTCACCTGACTTACGTGGAAGAAAAGTGGATATGGAACAAAATGAGGGCTCTGTCCTCCCCAAGGAAGAGGAAAGGGACCGAGGGAGGTGAAGGACACTGCAACCTTGTTAATGTTTCTTGAGTGTTTATCACCACCCCACATCTGGAGGTTTATCAAGCTGGATCTCAGTTCTCTACAACTGAGGTCGAGGTAGTCTTAAATCTTATTTTACAGGTGAGGAAACTGAAGGAAATTTGCCTGTGTACACATGGCTAGTAGCTGATGGGCTGACATTCAGCTCAGGTCTTTGTCATCCAAGCTCACACCACTAACCTCTGTATCAGTCATAGAATACAACTGTACGTCTGTCACTTTAGAGAAGAGAAACTGCAGCCTGGGCCCTTGAGGAAGGAGAAGCCGACATTGAGTTCACTAGAAAGAAGCCCTGGTGACCCAACTTTAATACAATAACAAAGCATAAAGGACCAATTTATAAGATTTTATAAATCTCTATTATTCATTTATTTGAATTATAAAAGTGATGAGAGGGATTAGTGATTAATCAAGTAATTACTCATTTTTCTTCCAGTTTGTTCCGTTACTTGTTGTCATGTTCAACTTTCTCTAGTGGTTCTAGTTAACCAGATTCCCCAGCGACTTTTCCCCTCTAGCTGCCTTCACATCAAAGATGACTCACGGGACTTTACAGTTCATAGCAAACTGTTTGTTCTTGTATAAAATGGACAGGGGGAGGCTGAGGGCCTGGGCCAGACAGTCAGGGTCAGAGGACCGCCTGGCCAAGAGGCTCTCCATCCAGACCTGAGCGTGGGCATGCTTCCTGCTTCTTCTACCTGTCTGCAGGCCAGGTCAGTTGGCAGGTGTTTCTTTCACAAAGGGAGGTTGAGCTGTTGTTGTCAGGGTGAGCTGGGGTGTAGGTTTGTGAGTTGCAGCTGAGCTGAGGTGGTCTTGCCTCCTGGAAAGCCCCAGGTCTGGCTGCATCACACTGGTGGGTGACACTTAGTATTTTTCCTTCTTCATTTCTTGTCCTAAGTCAAACAAGGCTCCGGTGGCAGGCTTAGATGTGTTGAGCACAGAGGGAAAAGTGGTGGAGAGTCGTAGAAACTGAATAACTCAGAAGCCAGGCCCAGGCGGTGCTGCCTTACAGAGGGGCTGCCGGCAGGTCACAGGGGAGGCGCTTTCGGTACAGGTGAACACTGCAGTGTGGCTTCAGACTGCCACCCCAAAGACCAGCCATTTCCTTTAGTGGATAATGGTAAAGGACAGAATTTGAGCATCTGATAAGTGCAGGGTCTGAGGACAAGAAAAGCAAATTAAAGCTTTGTGAAACCATTAGCAGAGGGCAGATTAACATGGATTATATAAACAATTAAAAAAAATATGTAGTTCTAGATGAACACAATACCTTTATTTTATGTATTTATTTTTCTGTGGTGCTGGGGATCAAACCAAGTGCCTCACACATGCTAAGCAAGCACTCTGCCACTGAGCTACAACCGCAGCTTCTATATCAGCAATTTTTTAAAAACTTAAGTATATTTTACTTTATTTCTAAGTGTCATTTATGTTAACATGTATGAAACATTCCTTTTTTTATTTAGGATTTTGTTTTTATTTGTTTAAATTAAACATTCTTAATGACCCGAACAAATGTATTTCGTATGATAGGATAAAAATAGAAAACCATAGTTAATTATCTGCAGTATTTTAAAATATATAGAGAAAACACTAGAAGTAACTATTGTAAAATAACAAAAGGTGGAAGGACCCATAGAGGAGAGGGAACACTGAGCTGTAAGGAGACCTGAGTGTCAGAGCCTGAGTGGGTGAGGTGTCCGGGCAGGAGTGGAGCTCATGCAGGCTGAGGAGGACGTCTCTGCATTAAAGATGGCTCAGCACAAGGTGTCCCAGGTTAAGCAACGTAAGGAGGGCATCCATCCAACTGTGACCCAACTCAGGATTTCAGAGCCTAAGCAGGACGAGGAGAGCACTGCAGCAGAAGGCCCCTTGTGGGTGGGTTGCATCCCAAAGGAAATGAGGAGGGCATCCACTCAGAAGGCAGCCCGTGAGCGGAAGTGGAAGCCCCGTATTCCCCGTACCTAGCACCTAGCAGGCACTAAGGTATGGACGTGGCTTGTCCCCCAAGGTTCATATGTTGTGAGTTTGGTCCTCAGGGTGGTGATGTTGGGAGGTGAGATCTTTAAGAAGTGAGGCCTGAAGCTAATCTGAAAGGTTTAAAAGGTTCAGTACACAGTCAGCCAACTCCACTGCGCTGGGCCCAAGTTGAGGCAGAACATCATGGCAAAAGGACCTGACAGAAGAAAGCTGTCACCTTATAGCAGTCATGAAGCAGAGAGAGAGAATGATATAGTTTTAGTTTAATTTTATTTTAATACATTTACACAGCACAAAATTAGAAAGGTACAAAAACCATTTAATGAAAAGTCTCCTCTCTGTTCCCAGCCATTCTGCTCTTCTCAACCAGAAGCCACCAGTTGCTACTGTCCTTCAGTCTCTTCCCAGAGACAGTTTATCGGATACCAGCAATTACACATCTTCTCTACCCTGGTTCCTCAGTGCCATTTTTTCAGCTTCATGAATGGCTGCACACAATTCAAACTGTTCTCTCCACAGTGTATTTCCCAGGAGTTTATGTGACCCAGGCTGGGATTTTAAGTTATTTTAAACATGTTCCACAGGAGAAAAAAAATAAATACATGTTTTACAAAATGGCACAGGATACATGTTGTTTTACTATATCTGATGTTTTCTGATGTGTTCTTTTTTAAATTTTTAAATTTTTAGTTGTAGATGGACACAATACCTTTATTTTATTTATTTTTGTGGGGCTGAGGATCAAACCCAGTACCCTCATACGCGAGGCAAGTGCCCTACCATTGAGCCCCAGCCCCAGCCCTGCCGATGTGTTCTTTTCCATTTTATTTCCTCAAAAAAAAAAAAAAAAAAAAAAATGCTGATATTGACCCGTTAAGTAGATTTCATGACTCATATTTTGATTATGCCCCACAGTTTGAATAACACTAGAGATAGTTTCAGTGATGTACAGTGAACTGAGGCTGTGAATCATGATCAGTCTCCAGATAGTGAAAGTTCTCAGAAAGTAGTTGGAAATGGGATAGAAAGGCGGAATGAAGAGGAAAAGGCAGGGAAATACGGGATGGTAGAATGAGGACATTGGGGGCTTAGGAATTCCAGAGTAGCCCTGAAGATCAAAAAGGAGGCAGCCTCACTCCTGCTGCTGGGTCTGTTGAGTGCAGGAGATGGAAGTGAGGCGGCAGGTGGTGAGGTTTGTGGGAAGCAGAATCAGACTAGGTTGAGCCATGTAATGCAGAGGCCTGGCTTCTAGAAACTGCCAGGAACTGTGGTGCTGCTAGGAGTGGTTCCCTGTCTCCTTCTGGAATTTTCCCCCTAAGAGGATGACTCCCCTAACTCCACCCTATTCTGTCCATCACAGAAAAAGCTCCTCCCAGTCCTTGCCCCCTTTACCTGTCTGTCTATAAATAAAAGAGAGTTGGGCGACTGGTGGTTGTAAAGAGACCAGAGTTGGTATGTGGCCCAGACCCGTCACACCCCCTCTCATAAAGAATATTGGCTCTTGTGTGTTTATTGTATAGATAAGTTTTTTGGGGTAACAGATAGAAAAACAGCCAACATCCTCCTCCGGCAGTCAACCCTTTCCTCCTCCATGCAGGATGGGGCAGAGAGGACCCCCACAGAAGTTTGTGGATAACAGTCAAATTTCTCTTATAAAAAGGAACTATAAATAAGGGAATGAATTTAACTTGAGCTGATCTCCAGAAAAGGGAGTTCTGTGGGACACAACATGAGAACAGAGGTGACATTATAGAGAATGGGTTGGGGTCCCCTGAGGGACAGTTATGCCCAGAGCCGCAGAGTTAGTCATGGAAGAAGCGGGAAGTGGATCCTATTTGAAGGAGAACAAGGATGAGGTGTTTTCTTGTGGAACACTTCAAGCTGAAGATAGAAGGGCCAAGTATATTGACTGAAGGAACAAAAGGCAAGAGGAAGAATAATTTTAACAAGGCAGGGAAACAGCACACTCAGGAAACAGCTATAAAAGAAACTGTTCTGTAGAACTTTGCTTAGGAACCAGCACTATGTGCCTAACAGGCTGTGGACCTGGGGCCTGTGAGTAGGTTTCACAGAGTATATAAATTTGGTTAGAAAAAATGATTACATCTTTATCTTTACAAATTTTAAGCTGAAATTTAACATTTTTAAAGTGTGAATGTAGGAACAACCATAAAGTATTAGTAGTACTGTGACTGTTACCAAATGAGGTCACTTGTCCATATCACATTAGATTGTTGCAGTTATCTTGAAACTTTAGTCACACTTAACCAGAAGCAATGTCTCCTGGTTTCTTATGTCACTGAAAGTATGGTGATTATCATGCTCATTGCTGTATTTTGTTGATTAATGCTGTGTAAAGAAGTACATGTGTTGTATATCATAGATTAGTGCTTTTTAACATTACAATATAATAAATCACATTTATCCTCCTATGTTTTTAATTTATGCACAACTAAAAAGTTAAAAACCACGGCTGTAGAAGGATTTTGTTGTCCTTTGCAGATTTTCCTGGAGATTAGAGAGGGAGGGGTTTTTAAGGGGTTCTGATCACATGCCCACATGTAGGATGCTTGTAAATGCCTTACTATGCTTAAACGGAAAGGGCTGGAGGCTCTGTTTCAGGGAACAACTGTGTGTGTGTTCTAAAAAATAAATACCTAGATGATGTGGTTCTCTAAATTTTGCTTGGACTGAGTGCAGTAGTGCACGTCTATGCTCCTAGCTACGTGGGAGGCTGAGGCAGGAGGATCATAAGTACAAGGCCAGGCAGGGCAACTTAGTGAGACCCTGTCTCAAAATAAAATAGAAAGGACTGAGGATATAGCTCAGTGGTAAAGCACCTCTGGGTTTAATCTCTAATTCTGTAAAATATTAATTAACTCTGCTTTAAATGATTCCAACTTTAAGCTATTACATGGAAATTTATAAATTTGGTGGATAGCCTCATCATGTCTTATAACAGAATTTAGCTGATGTTAGAGTTTGGTGCTATACTTTATGATACTGAGAAGAAAATTACTGACATTGTTGTATGCTTGTGTGCTCTCCCAAGGACCTGTGTTTCTCGATCACCGTGATGAACTTGAGGGAACCTACAGGGTCTACTGTCAGAATCATGATGAGGCCATTTCACTGCTGGAAATCTATGAGAAGGATGAGAAGATCCAGAAACATCTTCAGAGCTCCTTGGCAGATCTCAAGTAGGATTTGGCCACTTTGCTTCTATCATTGTTCCTTAGTTTTGCCTTATAGCAATCAGCTTGTATTTGCTTGTATTTGTATTTGTCTGTCTTGTTTTAAACATGATTTATTAAATGACCTGCTTGTCCTTTTCCTATTATATTCATGGAAATCTTAAGAGGTTTCCTGCTTGTATTTTTGTCCATTTAAATCACTTGTATCTGTACCAAGTATTAAGTCAACATTTTTGCATAAGAAGCAGCCAAGAATTAGAGCACTTACCTAGCATACATTAAGGCCCAGGGTTCTACCCCCAGTATTGAACAAAGAAAAAGAAGAAGGAACAGCAGCACTCGAGAAGATAGTGTGGTCTAAATAAACAAGAACATATATGAACCAGGCATGGTGGCATAACCCTGTCATCCCAGCAACAAGGAGGCTAAGGCAGGAGGATTGCAAATTCAAGGCCAGCCTCAGCAACTTAGTGGTTTAGTGCACCTGGGTTCAATGCCTAGTACAAAAAAAAAAAAAAAAAAAAAAAAACATATATGAGAAGACCAAGTGTACATTCTTAGGTAAGAGTCTCCTGGTCTTAGGCAAGTTATGAAGATCTAATATACGTATAAGTAGATCAAAGTGAAGTTAGGGGCTTACTAACTTTAGTAGACTAGATATACCTCCATAGTCATTCCTCATTTTCTTTATCCCATGATTTTTGCCCAGTTAGTAGGTACATTCTGAGAAGAATGAAAAAAATCAATGTCATCTCTCTTAATATGCTCTTTCTCTCTTTCTTCATGCCCACTGCCCTGTAGGAGCCTGTACAGTGAATGGTAAGTGCCTTGCTACTTGATATATGAACTTATTCTGTCTTTTCTTAATTTTTTAAAATTTTTATTTTTTTATTCTTACATATACATGACAGTAGAGTGTATTTTGACATATATTCCTACCTCCCATTTTTGTGGTTGTACATGATGTGGAGTTACGCTGGTCCTGAATTCATATGTGAACATAGGAAAGTTCTGTCCAATTCATTCTATTGTCTTTCCTATTCTCATCCTTCTCCCTTCCCTTCATTCCCCTTTGTCTAATCCAATGAACTTCTACTTTTCCCTCCTCCCCTTGTTGTGTGTTAGCATCTGCATATCAGAGAGAACATTTGGCCTTGGTTTTTTGGGATTGACTTATTTCACTTAATATGATAGTTTCCGGTTCTACTCATTTACTGGCAAATGCCATAACTTCATTCTTTATGGCTGAGTAATATTCCATTGTATATGTATACAGTATTTTCTTTATCCATTCATTGGATGAAGAGTCACTGGTGTTGGTTCCCATAACTTAGCTGTTGTGAATTGAGCTGCTGTAAACACTGATTTGGCTATGCTGATTTTATGACTTTATTTTCTTAATAGACAGAAACATAGACGTAGACTTACCTGGCCATATTTTTTCCATAGCACTTTATGTATTTGTTGGTTTATTGCCTATCTAATCCCAACATAGCAGGGACTTTTTAGGTCTCTGTTAAATTCCCAGTACTTGGTATTTATGCCCAGTAAATAATCATAATGACCTTTTAGTTAACAATAGACCACCATGTGTACAGCAGTGGACCCATCGGATCATATTGCCTGGGCCACAGTCTGAGTCTGTGTAAGTGCTCTCTGTGATGTCTGCACAACAACGAAATCCCCGCCAGCACATTTCTCAGGTCCTGGGCCAGTCGTTGAGCAATGTATAACTATATTTGTTGAATGAAGGAAACTGGAAAGTGGAGTAAAGGAACAGAACCGTATTTAGGAATAACAGAATCCTGAGAGAGTGTACTGCGGACAACTGACTGGCGTTCTTTTTGCCTTCTCTTACAGGGGCTGCACCAATTATATTAACCTGGGCTCCTTCCTCATCAAACCAGTACAGAGAGTGATGCGCTACCCGCTGCTGCTCATGGAGCTGCTGAATTCCACCCCAGAATCCCACCCAGATAAAGTGCCTTTAACCAACGCGGTCCTTGCTGTCAAAGAAATCAACGTTAACATTAATGAATATAAACGTAGAAAGGATCTGGGTAAGCACAGCTTCAGTGCTGAAACGGAGGTGTGCCCCGTGAAAGTGCCTTCCTTCTTGAAAGAATTACTTCAGGGTCGGACAAGACAGGTGACAGGTGTAATAGGGTTGTGGTAAAGAAGTGGTAGTAGAATTTGGGACAAATGTGATATTGGGGCGGGGGGAAGGAGTAGTAGTAAATAATAAAAGCCCCACAGTGGGCCATTGGAAATAAAGCACCAGTGACAAAGCAATAGGCAGAGTCTTAACCCCAGACGAGGCAGACTGGAGCAGGCCTGCCCAGAGGCCTCTGCACACACACGCCTTCCCTCTCTGCTCATTTGGGGCAGTTCTTTTCCATCCCTGCTCAGGTGCACACCTAATCAGAGGTCTTACTGCCTCCTGTAAACTTGGGACTTTTTATCTTCTTTTAGAAAACCCCAGTCTGCCTACCTCCCTGGGTCCCCTCATTCCAGCCCCTCCCTCCCCCCCAGGTGACCAGACACCCCTCCTCCTAGATAGCATGGAATGAACTGGACCTTCTACTTCTCTTCCGTCGACTGAGGCCCTAGTGTGAACACTCATGCAGTGAGGCCACTGGGGGATTGACTTGCTTTCATAACCTTGGACAATCCATAACGTAGTGTTATACCTTTGTCTGTTCGTCCACCACTCTCCACACTTTATCTAAAGTTATCTAAAACCATCCTGTCTTCTACCTCACTCACCCACCCACACTCGTATGTGATGCTGACTGGCTTTGAGAGCTCCCTGCCATGGAGCCCTTTCTCGTGGTTCTGTCGCCTGATGTGACGTGGTCTTCATTTTCTACAACAACGTGTCCTTTCTGCTCCCATTCAGTCTTCCCCCTGAAATCCTTCTATTGCTGTCTCCGGGCATTTCTGCAGATTGTGCCTGATATATGACGACGTTAATCAAACAACTAATGTACAGCACTTAACCCTGTGAAAGCACTGGATATAAAGATCTCATTTGTATATGAGGCTTGTTTTAGGAGTCTTAAAGGGCTCAAAATTACTATCACTTTCTGCATTTTATTGAAGAGGAAAATGAGGCTTAAGAAAGTAAAACAGCCTACTCAAGGCCATCCTTGACTAAGTGGCAGAGCCAGGCGTCAGACTCAGGGCTTTTCTGACTCCAGCCTTTGGTTCTTCCCTCACGCCTTGGCCCCTTTCCTCGTCTCCAGCTCTTCTCCCAGCTGCCTACAGCCTCTCTCTGCTGTTCTTCAGCTATTGAATCTGTTCATAAATGATTATTTGGATTAATATTTTGTCTACTCAGTTATAAGCTCATTGATGACAAACACTAGCGCCAGTTTGAGTTGTTGTTTTCTTTTTTTATCAGTTTTGGGGAAAAGGTACATATGTTCAGTTTGTCAGGCTCATTTAATTCAGGCTCAGGAAAGTGCTTTTTTGACTGACCATCTTGACTTGCCCCTTAGTGCTCAAGTACCGGAAGGGTGATGAAGATAGCCTCATGGAGAAAATTTCCAAGCTGAACATCCACTCCATTATCAAGAAATCCAACCGAGTCAGCAGTCACCTGAAGCACCTCACCGGCTTTGCTCCCCAGGTGAGATCCCTGCCCCCGAAGGCACAGTGCATCTGACAACTTTTCAGGGCTCCAGGGAACAGTCGATGGGCACAGTCAATGGGCACACTTCCCTCCTTGGTGCCTCCTCTGGTTTTGCTAGAGGAAATAGCTGCTGATAAATTGAATCCAAGCCCTCAACCCTCCATTTGTTCCTTGGTGAGCTGCTTATAATATATACAAAGGCAAATTAGGAGGCCAGATCAGCTAGCATATAATAATTATTGTGATTTCAATGCCTCTAGGGAGCCTGTAATCTGTTTGGGGAGACAAAACTAAAATCATAGACATATTAAGCTACAAAGGATTTAAGAGATTACTAGTTGAGTACCTTATGTTACAAATAAGGATACAAAAGGTAGGAGATTGAGTGACTTGAACAGCAGTTCAGCAACAGTGCAGAGAGCAGATCTGACGTCTCCAGGCTGCAGTCTGCTGTATCACGTCATTCAGGATGACAGTTAGTGGAAAATACAGGCCAGGAAACATTCAGTCACTAAGTTTTACACTTTGTTCCCCAATTGCTATGATACTTAGAAAAACATTTCAACAAGAGTTGGCCCAAAAGTTCATCTGAGCTTTAGTGGGAGTGGAGCAGGTTTGACCTAGGGAGAGGACAGGGTCTACCAGGGAGAGAACCCACAGGGAAAGGCCCTGGGTCAGCAGGTGTAGTAGGGCCGGAGGATGGGGAAGAGGGCAGCCTAACCAGAGCAGAGGACTTACATCAGAGCAGAGGGAAGGCAGGCTGGAGGGAAGAGGCCCAAGTGCATTTTGGAGGTCTTTCAAGCCACACAGAGGTGTTTAAATTCAATCCAGTATGTGATTCAGGAGAACATTAAAGGCTTAAAATTTAAACGAAAGATGTTCTTAAGAGAGAGGGTCCAATTTGCTAACAGCACTTGTTTATTTTGAACAGATAAAAGATGAAGTATTTGAAGAAACAGAAAAGAATTTCCGAATGCAAGAAAGATTGATTAAATCTTTTATCCGAGACCTTTCCCTCTACCTCCAACATATCCGGGTAATGTCAGCATTGCTCTCGTTAGAAAATTCTGTCCACTTTCCTGTTCATCTAGCATATGGGTCAATAAGTAATATGGACTCAACCATTTTGACATGAAGTGCTTTTTATTGGAATGCCTGTAAGTTACTTAAAAGTTATACAGTGTTTAGAAGATTAGCACTGTTAATTTTATTAACTTCCATTGGTGCATTATAATTATAAAATAGTAGGATTTATTTTGATATACTCATATATGCACATAACATATTTGTTCAGTTTTATTGCCTGATACCTCCCCTTTCCTTCTTCTCCCTCCTCACTGGTCCCTATCCTCCTTTTTTCATGAAATTTCCCTCTTTAGCCCATTTTCCTCTCTAGCTTCCACTTATGAGAGAAAACCTACGGTTCCTGACTTTCTGAGTATGGCTTGTTTCACTTCATGTGGTATTCTCCAGTTCTATCCATTTTCCTGTAGATGACATGATTTCATTCTTTATGGCTGTATAAAAAGGCGTTGTGTATATATACCACATTTTCTTTATCTGTTCATCTGTTGATGGGCACCTAGACCAGACCCATAACTTGGCTATTGTGGATCATGCTGCTGGAAACATGTCTTCTTAGATTGGTGCCACGTAGAAAGGCCTTTCCTATACCAAGATCAAAAACCATCTCCCATGCTTTAGTGCTTCATTGTGCCATTATTTTAAGTTTAATTCATTGCTGTAGCTGGAATTTATTTTAGTTACAAAGTCTGAGGTGGGCATCCAGCTTTGTCTTCAAGATATCTTTCATCTTTTATTGAGTGCACCCACTGATTTGAAATGCCCTCTACATTCCTTTTATATAACTCCTTTCAGGTTGTTAAAAAATGTAATTTGGTCTAAAGTAAGGCTTATAAAACTTTCCAGGAACACATTAACTTAAAGTGAGATTTGAAAGAACAGTATTAGGGCAGCTAACTACCAAGTATGTTCCCTTGTCTTACAGCTTCTTAGAACTGTCCCCTAATTTTGATGAGTCTGTGGTGGTTGTTTTTTCCCCAGGTTTTCTGAATGTGTAGCAAATGCAAGCCTGAGCCCCCGGCATGGACGGCTCTTTCCATAGCAATGGCAATAGTATTTTGAGGTGGGACATATGGAACATTCAGTGGATGGCACAATTTGGTTTTGACCACTAGGGTAGAAATTGAGAGAGAACATGTGGAACAATTTTGTCACTAACATAAAATTAAAAAGCCCTGCCAAATAATAAAATTTGGTAGATTGGCTGATAGGGAGTCAGGAAGAAAATGAACTAAGATTCATTGACCATATAATTTAGTATCTATATTGGCATATGGACTGATACTTGGGGACTCTAATACTTCTCTAAAAGAAAATAAAAGGACATCATGTTTCACATTAGTTCTGTTTTGGAAAGGAATTAGGAAGATCCCCCTGCTCATCCTTTAGACAAAGCACTGGTTTTATTTATATGTAGAGATATAGGACTTAAAACAAAAGATCTAAAAAATATTATAAAATATCAAACCAACATATAAGTCCTTGATAGGCTTTGCTACTGACAGCTTTATTTTGTTTACCCCTGAAATGCCCTAATAGAGTTTTTAATATTTTTAGATTTTGAGTTAATATCAATTTAATAGGCATCCCTAAATGTAATAAAGAAGGCAAAGCTGGGCACGGTGGCACATACTTGTAATCTTATCAGCTTAGGAAGCCGAGGCAGGAGTATTTGAGGTTCAAAGCTAGCCTCAGCAACTTAGTGAGGCCCTGTCTCAAAATGAGAGGCCTGGGGAGGTGGCTTAGTGGTTAAGTATCCCTATGTTCAGTCCCCAGTACAAAAAAAAAAAAAAAAAAAGAAAAGAAAAAAAAAATCAGAAGGGAAAGCCCAACACGGTGGCAGGCAGTCAAAGAAAACCAGCCCTGGACTCAAACTATCATGACCAACCAGAAGGTGGAGGGAGATAGAGACAGTTAGCAAGCATTAATATTTTTTGCAGAGACAGGAAGAAGCAGAGCAGGGAGAAAGTCATCAGGGGAGTCAAAATCAGAGTGGGGGAAGTAGGACAGAGATTGTCAAGAGTGGAGGTCATGTCGGTCATCCCTGAGAAGGTGACAGCATGAGCCAAGACTGCAGGAGGGGAGGTGATTGATCGTCATCAGTTCCGTAGGAATCATCTTGGTTCTAATTTTGATTTACTTTTTTGGTGAATTAATAAACCCTCTCACCTCGGGGGCATAGAAAAATGCTAAAGAGAGGATTAAAAACCTTAGTCTTGGCTTCTCTCTGTGCCCCATAAATCACAGTTATAAAAGTTTGCTTGTTTCAAAGTTGAAATTTTTTACTAGAAAAGAGAGTTTGCACGATGGAACCCTTTGTTTCAGACCACTGTACGGAATGAGTGCCGAAGGCTAGAAAGTGTTGTGTGTTCTTACTTGTGTCTCTAACTGGCTCCAGGAATCAGCCTGTGTGAAAGTGGTGGCTGCTGTGAGCATGTGGGATCTGTGCATGGAGAGGGGACACCGTGACCTGGAGCAGTTTGAGAAGGTGCATCGCTACATCAGTGACCAGCTCTTTACAAATTTTGTAAGTGACTCCATTCAGTCCATTTCTCATAGCTGGGTCATCTCAGATGGCAGTTAATTCTGCCCTTTAGTTAAGTTCATATCAAGGTTTATATTCAGAATAGGACTGAGTTGTGAGGGACAGGTGGGGCCTGTATGTATTCAATGGATTTTGTGTGTGTGTGTGTGTGTGTGATGGAATTAGTCTCAGAGAGCAAACTAGGAAAGGAAAATTAGGAAATTTAATCTGGCATCACTGTAATTCTGATAATTCTGATAGAAAGATAATTATTTCTGAATATTCCTTTTCAAGTTGAGATATTACCAAATAGATCTTCATAAAGTATAAGCTACTTTCTTAAAAAAGAACCAAATTGCTTGGGAATTTCTGAACAGATGTATATAGGCTTAATTGCAAATAGAATTGGGTGGGGTGTGAGTTTCTTGGAGTTCTCTGTATGGCTGAAGGAAAATAGGGGGCACACTTAGGAATTTGCAGGTGTTCTAACAGAAAATTACTTCAATGAAACGCTACTAAGTACCTTGTTATGGTCTATCATCTGTTCAGTACCCTACCCTCAATGTCTGTCCTTTTAGAAAGAAAAAATCTTTTGAAAAGTAAAAACAGGTATTTCCAAGTAGTGTCATGACTAGAAACAGTATTATAGATATGTGAAAGTTACTCTGCCCCTTAAAAAATAAAAAATCAAGCTATATCAACAGGCTATATGGATAACACATAATAAGTATTACCTTGTAGACTATCAGGTCTCCTTTCTTTTTAAAAATTTTTTTTAGTTATAGATAGACACAATACCTTTTTTTAAAATTGTTTAGTTGTTAAGTCTTTATTTTATTGATATGTGGTGCTGAGAATTGAACCTAATGCCTCACATATGCTAGGCAAGCGGTCTACCACTGAGCCACCTCCCCAGCCTATCACATCTCATTTCTAAGGCTCACGTATGCACGTGCACTTCAGCATGCATCAACTGAGTAGCTAAAGTGGGATCAGCATCCTTTGCAAATACCTTGATGTTTGAGAATTGTTGGAGACATATATGCTGAGATTTTGTGGAATCTGTTAGTGGGGCCCAGCTGTGGGTTTGCGTGGGGTCAGCTGTGTGCACTGTGGTCAAAGCAGTAGTACAGACACTACAAAATCAGCCTCATGAGTGTTTTGGAGACTTGTAAAGACAGGATTCTGACCAACTGAGCAAGGTGCCTTTCTCATCCCTACAGAAGGAGAGGACCGAGCGACTTGTCATCTCTCCCTTGAATCAGCTACTGAGCATGTTCACAGGGCCCCACAAGTTGGTACAGAAGCGCTTTGACAAGCTTCTGGACTTCTACAACTGCACAGAACGGGCAGAGAAGTTAAAGGACAAGAAGACTCTGGAGGAGCTCCAGTCTGCCCGGAACAACTATGAGGCCCTGAATGCACAGTTGCTGGATGAGCTGCCCAAGTTCCAGCAGTACGCGCAGGGCCTCTTCACCAACTGCATCCACGGCTACGCGGAAGCCCACTGCGACTTTGTGCAGCAGGCGCTGGAACAGTTGCAGCCGCTTCTTTCGGTGAGTCCCTTACCCTCTGTGGAAAAGTCATCTCTGAAGTTCTGGGGCTTTTCTGAGAGTGCACAGTGGGGGTTTTTCAAAAGGTTATCCGAACTAGAAAGATTAAGTGTGTCGTTCAGTTGAGCCCTTCAGAATCTTGATCTCTTGATGGTGCCGTGAAACCTGGGGCTTTTTTAAACTTTCTCCATCTTGAGCAATCCCCAGAAGTGCTGCCACCCTGGCCCCTAGGCGGCGCTGCAGAGCACCTCGTCTCCCGCATTGGCTGCCGGTGGTAGCTCACACCTGGCAAACTGCAGCTGAACTCTAGCTTCTAGGTGGTTCTAGAGACTGTCGGTCCCAGGGTATTTTCACCCACATTCTCTTGTTTCCTGTCTCATCTCTTTCCATTGACTGCAGTTACTCAAAGTTGCCGGCAGAGAGGGAAACCTGATTGCTATCTTCCATGAGGAGCACAGCAGGGTTCTGCAGCAACTCCAGGTCTTCACCTTCTTCCCCGAGTCTCTCCCAGCTACCAAGAAACCGTTTGAGAGGAAAACGACAGACCGCCAGTCTGCTCGGAAGCCCCTCCTGGGCATGGTAAGTGTGAACTGAGAGGTAGCACACCCTGGGGGTTAAGAGTGTGAACTCCAAATGGGCAGGGTGGCATGCGCCTGTGATCCTAGCTACTCAGGAGACCGAGGCAGGTGGATCAATAGTTCAAGGCCAGCCTGGGGAACTTAGTGAGACCTTGTCTCAAAATAAAATTTTAAAAAGCCTGGGGTAGCTAAGTGGTAGAGACTTGTCTAGCACATGTGAGGCCCTATATTCAATCCCTGGTGTGGGGATTGGGAAGGAAGGAGTGTCAACTCCAGAGCTGGACCACCTGGGTTCACATCCCAGCATGGATGCTTGCCCGCTGTCTTTGAGCGTGTGGCTTCCCTTCTGGGCCTTAGTCCCTCATCTCTAGACATAGATGATAACTAATACCTACATCATAGGGTTCTCACAAAGCTAAAATGAGTTAATATATGGAAAACTCTTAAGAAAATGCCTAGCATGCCAGGCCAGGGGTGCACGCCTATAATCCCAGCAGCTTGGAAGACTGAGTAGGAGGATTGCAAGTTCTAAGCCAGCCTCAGCAATTTAGCAAGGCTAAGCAACTCTGTGAGACCCTGTCTCTAAATATAATATAAAAAAGTGCTGGGGATGTGGCTTAATGGTTAAGCACCCCTGGGTTTAATCCCCAGTACCAAAAAAGAAAGAAAAGAAAAGTTTACATAGTAAGCATTATGCAAGTATCATATCATCCTCATCCTCATCATTGTTGATGGACCTGGCTCTTGTCTCTGAAGATGATCAGTTTAAATGTTATTGGGTGTCATCTGTCACAGCCTAATGCATTCATTTACTATTTCCTGAGTATCAGCACTGTGCCTCCTGGTACCTGATAGCAGCCACCTGTAGTTTTCTCATACTTGATATGAAGGTCAGGCTTGGATCTTACTGAAGTATTAATACTAATACATTGATTTAAGGGTATATTCTGCCAGGCCTGCCAATTTTTGATCATGTGTTAGAAAAGGCATTATAGTCAATCACCAACTGCTTTTTTAACTCGGTTCTTTTGTATTTTAAACATTAGGGTAAGGTGCACCAGGTTATATGGGCTCATAATCTAAAAATATGCTGCTATGCCTTTGCTAATGATATTTTTGCTCATTATAATCCCATAGATGTTTACATTACCTTAAAAGGTAAAACCAAATTTATTATTACCCTTAGTTTTTCTTTTTATGACTGTTAACTTGTTTTTATAGATGGTGAAGTCAAGTTAGGGAAATTCTCAATTATTTATGTGCATCTAGCAAATTATGAGAAGACCTAGTGATGTTACTTAGGTATTTCGATATTTTCATAGCTACAAAGGTACCAAAACATTGCTAAGAGGCCGTGAGTTTTGCCTAACCACACCGGCTCGCTCAGTTATGGAAACATCCGATGGGGTGGTGAGTGGCTGATGGTCAGTGCCTCCCTTCTGGGACTCTACAAGATGAGATTAAATATGGCTGCCAGGGTAATGGCCAGGCAGGGCTTCTTGTTATGGTGTCTCGTGTGTTGCCTTTCAGCCAAGTTACATGCTACAGTCAGAAGAACTCCGAGCCTCCCTGCTGGCAAGGTATCCCCCCGAGAAACTCTTCCAGGCAGAACGGAACTTCAATGCTGCTCAGGACTTGGATGTCTCACTTTTGGAAGGTGACCTGGTGGGTGTGATCAAAAAGAAAGACCCCATGGGCAGTCAGAACCGCTGGCTGATTGACAATGGAGGTAAGAATTTTAGATATCAGATGAAAGTAACTAAAGTAGGAAAAAACTAAAACTAAAACTAAAAGCCCTCTTCATCTCTGGAGAATGTTAATGCCCAGATCATTGCCAAAACACAACCTGTTTTGGTTCTGCTTTGACAAATTCCAGAAGAGATTCCCTAACTTATCTTGCAAGATCTTGCCATGCTTTATGTTGGCCAGACAGTGGAAACTGCCCGACGGAGCCCTGTTCCAAGCCACACAAGAAGCTGCCTTCTCCACTTGTTTGCCTTGTGCGTGAATTGAAAACCTGTGACTTTTGTTTACTTTTTGAATTTTCTCCCTATGAACAGTTGTACTTCATAACTAGGGAATGACTTTAAAAGCAACTCAGTTTTTGGAAGGGGGGAACTTTCAGAATTCAAAGAAAATTTCAAAGAATAATACTAATCTATAATCCTTTTTCCTTGATTCCAAAATCCAAAAAGCTTTGAAAACCAAAGGTATTTTTAGTGCCTTTTTGCCAAATCCTGAACAAAGCGATGTGAGACTATTTTTAATCCTAACTTAACATTTTTGCTGTCAAGGGTTTGATCATGGTGTGCCCTCTTGGTCACCATCTCAGGCAGTTGTTAAAGTAAGCTTATGTGATTGATACCTGTGCTGTGTGTACTTGAACGTGCATGAACACCTTCCTACTGAACAATGCTCACAGTATTCCACAAGGTTTAGTTGTTTTTTCGTTTTTTTTTTTTTTGTTTTGTTTTGTTTTGTTTTGTTTTTGGTAGTATTGGGGATTGAACTCAGGGGTGCTCTACTATTGAGCTATATCCCCAACTTTTTTTAGTTCTTTTTCTTTTGAGGCAATATTTTGTTAAGTTGCTGAGGCTGGCCTCAAACTTGCAATGAGGTCTTGTATGAGGGGCTCCTCAACACATGGATGACTTCAGATCCCTCTTTGCCACACGTGCTGTAGTTGAACATATACTTTGCTGAGTCTTCTCCTTGGCCATGGTCTGGATGTTCTACTAAATTTTCTTCATATGCCTATTCTCAAACGTGGTAATTTTTTTTGTTTTTGTTTTTTGGTATCAGGGATTGAACCCAGGGGTGCTTAACCACTGAGCCACATCTCCAGCCTTTTTTTTTATTTTTTTTTTTATTTAGATACAGGGTCTCACTGAGTTGCTTAGGCCTCACTAAGTTGCTGAGGCAGGCTTTGAACTCACATTCCTCCTGCCTCAGCCTCCTGAGCCACTGGGATTACAGGCATGCATCACTGCTCCTAGCAGTTTTTAATTACTATCCTCTCAGTTGTCCACAGGCCTGCTATTACTCATCTGTTATGAGGTTGTAACAAGAGTGAATTGACAGGTAGCCATAACTTTTCATTCTATTCATGCCCATTGGATTCTGGGATTGAATATTCTGGTCTGTTTTGTCAGTAGGCATCTTATTTTTGTTGCTCACCATTGTCCTAGCCCTTTTTTAATTTTATAAAAAATTTTTTAGTCATCAGTGGGCCTTTATTTAATTTATTTATTTACATGTGGTGCTGAGAACTGAACCCAGTGCCTCACACAGGCTAGGCAAGCACTCTGCCACTGATTCACAACCCCAGCCAACCTAGCTAAATAAGCCATAGTTTCTTACTATTGATTCCCTGCTTCCTGCCTTCCTCTGCCTTCTGCTACAAGCTCTTGACATTGGTGTTTCCTTCTGCAGTCACCAAAGGCTTTGTGTACAGCTCCTTCTTGAGGCCATACAATGCGCGACGCTCAGATGCCTCTGTAGGCAGCCACTCCTCCACCGAGTCAGAGCACAGTGGCTCCTCCCCCAGATTCCCACGGCAGAACAGCAACAGCACCTTAACCTTCAACCCCAGCAGCATGGCTGTGTCCTTTACATCTGGGCCTTGCCTGAAGCAGCCTCAAGATGCATCTTTGTTGAAGGATTGTGACCAAGGAATTCTCAGTGCATCCTTGAACCCGAGCAGTCCAGAGAGTGGTCTTTCCAGGTGCCCTTCAGACCCAGACCCCACCTGCCAGCCTGGGCCAGGGGACTCTGCTGACGTCGCCAGAGATATAAGCCAACCCATTGCCACCATGAGGAGCTGCTACCGAAGCTCCAGGCATCCAGAAGTGGTTGGTTACTCTGTACCAGGGCGCAATGGGCAAGGTAAAGACCTTGTAAAAGGATGTACGCGGGCAGCCAAGGCTCCGGAAGATAGAAATGAAGAACCAGAGAGCAGTGAGGCAGAAGGCAACCAGGTGAGTGCCCCCTGGCCTGCCACAGTGGGAGTGGGTGCAGGAGAGGAAGAGGCAGAAGCTTGCCTGGACCTGGGGGTGATCTGATGAGCCCACAGATAAATCCTACCCAGCACGCAGGAGCCTCCCTGCCTTGCCAGTGAGCCCCTTCTATTACTCAGGCTCTCCCTGGACCCCTTTTGCTATCACTGGGCAGCTAAAAAATATTCTGTTGAAACCTTTTTTCACTTTTCCAGCTCTTCTAGTTCTTCTAGCTCACTAGCTGTTCTTAGGTTGTATAAAGTCTGCTATTTAACCCATTTAAAAAAATTTTTTTTCAAATAAGTATTTTATTTCTAGAATTTAGAAATGAAATTCTGGCAGTACTTGAGTTTTTTCCTACTTTTGTAATGGCCTGCCCCTGTGAATTTGAGTATAGCCTTTATATCTTGCACCTTTTAAACCCGCCTGGTGTGAAGCCCTTTCCAGATTCACAACTGGGAAATCTTCTGGTTAACCTCTGTGATTTTATTTCAATCTGCCCTGTTCATTATAGGATCCTCCAGCCATGTATAACTATCTAAACTTAAATTAATTAAAATTAAGATTAAAAATTCAGTTCTGTCTCACTGGTCACATTTCAAGTGCTCAGTAACCAGGTGCCATTACAGATCCCCCAATCCCCCATGTTCTGTGGACAGCATTGCCCTAACTCACTCTTTCTCCCTCACACAGGTCTATTTTGCTGTTTATACCTTCAAGGCTCGAAACCCAAATGAGTTGAGTGTCTCAGCTAATCAGAGACTCAAGATCCTTGAGTTTAAAGATGTTACAGGCAATACAGAGTGGTGGTTAGCTGAAGTCAATGGAAAGAAAGGCTACGTCCCATCCAACTATATCCGCAAAGCCGAGTACACCTGAGCCAGGTGTGCCTTCCACTCAACCCTGCTGCCTTCGCTTTCAGTCTGCTGAAAGGTTCTGGTGGGCCGCCAAGAGGAACCTGTTCCTGAGACCCAGGCCCTGCCACATTGCTTAACCATGACAAGTCTTGGGGCGCAAGACAAGTCTTGTTCTCCTGGATTGGGTTGTAAACCTTGATGCTCGCTAGAATTTCTAGAATTTGAAATGGCCCCTGGGGCTTGCCAGTGATTCAGTGACCACAAGAAGAGAGGCAAGTGTTGGGGTCGGCCTTTGGAAATGAGAAATTTCCAATCAGAAGACCAGTGTTCTATGTCTGCAGGAAGCTGTGCTGGCATTGGTTGTACCCTACTAAGTCTGGGGTGGCCCCATGCTCCACGATCAACTGACCAGAAACTGACTTGGATGAAGTAGAGAGAGCCAGGCTGGGGGAGCCCTTTCAGGTTGTGCTGCTGCTTGTGGCGAGGAGTTTGTAAGGATTGCACAGAGACTAGTGTTTCAAAGCTTCTGAGACACCTCCAGTATCTAGCACATTTTCTTTGTCTCTCGTCGTACACAAACACCCCTAATTTCCAAAGCTCCTAAAAATACTCAATCTTTTTTATTCTACTGTGTTCCCAGATTGGCTATACAAAGTTCAACTGCTCTCTTCTACCAAGAAGTGTTTAGGGTCTTTATTTTCCTCCAACCCTTCGTCTGAAAGGTCCCCCCATGCTAGATGCATCTGTGTGTGAAGTCTCATGGCCACTGCTCCCTGTGCTGAGTAACTGATAGAATTTCCTAGAATAATAGGATCAGAGCTCCAGGCATCATTGAAAGTATTGGTTCTATATTAATCTCAAACCAGTCAAGCCTGGTGGAAGACTAGGTGCCTTTCTCCTTCAAAGCACACTACCACCATTTGGTTACAGCTGCAGAAGCAGAAGACAACCCTTGGGACTTATTTGAGTTAGGATACACAGTCCCAGAAGTAGCTTATCCTCGACTTTCTGTTTCACCACTAACCTCCATGCTTCAGAGACAATATTCAAAGCCAAACAGATTCCAAAGTGCCTGTCAAGACCTCCCACCAGTCACAGGAAGACTCTTGCTAATCCCTTACCCTAAGAATCTGTCCCTAAAAATCTTGTTTTAGCAGGGCTTCTGTACTTGAGCTGTCCCCTAGATATGAAGCCTCACTTGGAATGGGAAACTGAATTTTGTCTTTTAAGAAAAGGAATTAAAAACAGCCTCTCAGCCCTGCTCCCCCAGCCACACATTGGCCTTAAAATCCCAGTGAATCAGGAGACCCCTTGGGCTCCTTGGCCACAGCATCTGCTGGTGTCAGGCAGTAATGCAAGGTCTCCTGTGAAAAGTGTTTATATTTGGAGATGTTTATATTTAAGTAGTTATTTTCTAAATAAAAGCATTTCTAATGGCCATGTTTTCTGGATGTCTCTCTGTATAAGTTGCACATTTTTCTCAAGTTTATCTGGTCAAATATTTCAACAATTTCTGTTGCTGCAGGTAATTCCCTTTAGCCATCCTGTACTGTCAGCTCCTAGCAGGACAGGAGAGCCGAAATCTCCAGCTGAAATCCTAAGGGATAAAATGTTCCTAATATTTCAGGGGTGGGTACATTAGATACACTAAAGACAAGTTAACAAGGTCACACAGTAACAGTTCCGACAAGGTTAGGGGCAGAGAAGGGTAGCAGGAATAGTGGTAGCAGAGGGATCAAGGACAGGATGAGTGACCAAGCAATTGCCTCACTTTTCTTCCCTCAACTGGGGATTGAACCCAGGACCTCTTGTGTGCTAGGCAAACACTCCACCACTGAGCTACATCCCCAGCCCTTTTTATTTTTTTGAGACACTAAGTTGCCCAGGCTGAACTTGAACTTGTGATCTTTCTGCCTCAGCCTCCTGACTGGGATTTCAGGGGTGTGCCACTGTGCTTGGCAATGACATTAAGCTATAGAAAATGTGGTTGTATAGGCAGACAAGGAAAGACAAGGAAAGAAATGTATAGGTCATCTAGACCATTCCTTCATTTTACAATCTAGGGAAAGTGGCTGAGGTCATTCTGAATTGCCCAAGTCACACATCGAGATTTTGACAGGTTATGAGTTTAAATGCAGGTCACAGGCTCTCTCAGTCTTGCCACTTAATAGCTGCATGACTTTCGCAATTGGCCTAACCCATGATTCAGTTACCTCATCTAGGGTAGAGGTAGTAATACTGTCCACCTCAAAGGACTGTGGTAAGGAATGAATGAGTCAATGCATGCAGAATGCTAGGACAGGACATCAGCAAGATGATGGATAGGATTTTCCAGCACTCATCCCCCAGGGAAATGTCAGTTTCAACAATTCTCCATCCACGAGATGATGTTTTAAGAGCTAAGGAAACCAGATTAGATGTCACAGCATCTGGGCTGAAGAGAGTAGGAAGGGCAGTTGTTATGTTACCTACACCACCCCTCAGCTTCAGGCAGCAAGGCATGAGGAGAGATGCCCTCTGGTGGGGGAAAGAGGGAAGTTAGCACCAGGCATTGCCTCCAGACTCCAACCCAGTAAAGCCCAGCTCCAGGCAGACCTAGCCATCCCAGACTGCAGGCTGATATCTGCAGGTTGATCCTCCAGGTCTATTTGAAGTGTACATGATTGATAGAAAAACATCCGGAAGACACCAAACACTCCTGTTTGCTCAAGACCTCGTGCCTGACCATCTTTGTTAGAGGAATAGTAATGGCTTCCATATTTGTTCTGATCCTGTTGGCCAGAAGCTCTGAGATATGCAGTTCCCAGGTCTCCAGCTTGGGGACAGTGTAGAAGACAGCAGGAAGGTAACAAGTACCCACATATGATCCAGCCAGAAAATGGAAAGAAGTTATGTGTGCAGAGGGCTTAAACATGGCCACATGCTTAGGATGATGCGTTCAGTTGAGTCAGTCCCTCTACTTATGTTCTACACTCAAAGCTATGAGGAAGAGAAATCCAGAAATATAGTCCTGCATGAAGAATGCTTCACCTAAGAGCTGGTTATTACTAGCTGGTTGTCACTCCCACGATATCCTCCCCACCTAAAGTATCCACCCTCACACCCTTCAGCTCTACTGATCTGGCAGAAGACCAGTAATGCAAAAGGATCATATCAGATGTAGGAAAGCAAGAGATCAAGGTCTTTAGGAGCAACTCTGTTCTTGAATTTTGTCTAATCACAACCTCTCTGGACATAAAAACAAAACAAACAAAAAAAAACCCTTTTTGCTTAAAGCACAAAACTTCCTTCAAGGTAGTGAAGAGTTGTAGAGACCATTACTAAAAATTTCTTGGGTCTGCGGAAGGAGAGGGTAACCCTACCTACATGTCTCAAAGCAAAACTTCCTATAAAAATTATTTTCCTGGGTCTGGTGGTGCACACCTGTAATCCCAGCTACTTGGGAGTCTGGGGCAGGAGGATGGCAAGTTTGAGGCCAACCTAGGCAACTTAGACCCTGTCTCAAAATACAAAAGTTTAAAAGGGGCTGGGGATGCAGCTCAGTGCTACAGCACTTGCCAAGCATGTGCAAGGAGGCCCTGGCTTCAACCCCCAGTACTACCCCAACAACAACGAAAATCTTCAAACATCTCTTGACCCAAAACTTCACCTTCTCCAGCATCAGTCTGAATTATCCTCTTCTATTCTCCAATTCAAAATCCCTCTCCATTCAGTTCTCTATTGCCAAGCTGATTCTTTCCAGTTCCTCCCCAGTCCCCCCCTCCATCTTTTCTCCCACTCACTTTTTAGGTCACTTTCTTGTGTTGACATCTGCCCCAGTTATCCACTAATACCATCACAACAAAGCAAAGGCCTAATGCTCAAACTGCGCAACGAAGACCCTCCAGGACTGGGATTGTGGCTCAGTGGTGGAGCGCTTGCCTCACATGTGTGAGGTACTGCGTTCAATCCTCAGTACCATATAAAAACAAATAAATAAAAGGTATTGTGTCCATCTACACCTAAAAGAAGACCCTCCAAATGTGAGATGGAAGTGATGGAAGTGATGGAAGTTTTTATTTTTTTTTATTCTATATGATGCCAGTATTCCTTGATCCCAGGTAATATCCCATGGCACACAATATCACAACCTGGAGGGATTCTGAAAACCTTCTACATCAGGAGCTCAGAGGTCAAAACAACATCTTCCACTCATTAAACCAGGCACTATGAATTATTATTGTATTTCATTCCTCCCAACAATGCTGTAAGATAGGTAGAAATGACAAAATTGATGTTCAGAGGATAAGAAATGTGAACATATTTACCCAGATAGAAATCCCAAACCCAACTTTAAACCCCCTACAAAAACAGTTTGAACAACTCTCCACACATGAAAATATCTTCATAAGAACTGAGGAAACCAGGTTAGAGTTAGGGTTAGGGAGCGGGGCAAGAATGGAGGAAGGAAGGACTGTATAGAGGGAAAAGAGAGGTGGGAGGGGTGGGGGGGGGAAGAGAAAAAATAACAGAATGAATCGAACAACATTACCCTATGTAAATTTATGATTACACAAATGGTATGCCTTTACGCCATGTACAAACAGAGAAACAACACGTATCCCATTTGTTTACAATAAAAAAAAAAAAAAGAACTGAGGAAACCAAGTGAGATTTTACAGCATCTGCATACAACTCAGAAATAAGAAAAAGACAATGAAGAAGATAGAAAGTTCAGTTTACATTGCCCATATCACCCCTTTCCCCAACCCCCAGCACACAGCATGGAACGAGATACCCTCATCTTGGGGAAAAGAATGGGAAGTGAGAACCAGACTTTGCTTCCAACCCTAGCATTAGCATCACTAGACCCAGTGGAGCCCAGGTCTGCTCCTGTGGACTCAGGATAGCTCCACAGACCCAGGCTCCAGACATGCCCTAGCACCAACCCCTTGGATTCAGGCACCAGACCTGCCTTAGCACCTGGTCAGCCCCCATAGACTCAAGACCGACCCTAGCACCAGGTCATTTCCTATGGATTCAGGCTTCAGGCCAGCCCCATGAATACAGGCTCCAGCCCTCTCTTGGAGACCCATGCTCCAAGCCTACTGTCATGAATACAACCAACAAATCCACCCAGTGGATCCTGGCTCCAGGCCCCAACCCTCAGATCCAGGTTCCAGGACTGGCTGACTGCTGACACAGAGATCACGCTAGACTGTGTGAGAATTCCAAGCAGCAAGCCTGCCCATATGCAATACCAGACAGCCTGCCCAGAAGCTCTGGAAGGGCTGACTAGTGAAGGGCTTTCCCAGATAAAGCCAGTCTGCAAAGACTGGGATACATTTCTACTTCAAATGTGTAGACACCAACACATGGCTACAAAGATCAAAAACAATCAGGGAAGCATGTCCTCAAAGGAAAAAAAGCACCAGTAACCAACCCTAAAGAAATTGGGATGTATGAACAGCCTGACATAATACAAAATAATTGTCTTAAAGAAGCTCAGTGAACTTCAGAAAAATTATAATTTTTTTTCAGGAAAATAATAAATGACTAAAGATTAATTTAACAGATTGAAAATTTATACACATATGTAAATATTTAAAAAACCAAATGAAAGAGGGGATTCATGATGGCTAAATTGAGACTCCCAACACTCCCTTTCCAACACCCACGTCCTTCTCCACAAAGAAGAGCCAAAAAATAGGTGTATAGCTGCATTTTAAGGCAAGTAACCATGGGAGAACACCAAAAGTCAGGAAGAAAGATATCAGAACCTTGTAAGATTCAGAGACCTGGGATAACAGCATACTAAGAAAAACAAAATACCTTGGTATTTGCCATCTTGGTTTCACAACAAAGGGAGAGGAGAGTCTCCCTTTGCAGGGTAAGTGTGAAAGAGAATCTGGCAAACTCTTATCAGTGTGGATTCTGGTAACCTTAGCTACTGGAGATTTTCAAAATCCTCACAGTCCTGCAGCCCATTTAGATAAATAACCTGAAATCTGTACAGTAACTCTGCTTTGAAAAAGAATCTCATCTCCCAGCAAGTGAGCTACCAGGGTGTTTGTACCCAGGAGATATCTTAAACAAGTGAACTATTGGGCCATTCCACTGCACTGGCTTTGGGGTAGTTGCCTCATTAGCCCAATTTGGTCCAGCAGAGTATGATCTAAGTCCAGTGGGTGGCCTCCATTATAGGGAACACGTGTTGCAACACAGAGTAATATGGAGGGTGTCCCCCTTGAGCACCAGTAGATCAGAGAGCTTGCCCTCTGAGACCTAGGGTGTGGCCAGCAGCATGTGGACTCATACTAGTGCCAAGACTCAAGGCAGACGCTCATATGGTTCCCTCCACTTCTTCCCCCTGCACTAGTGCTCAAGGACCTATTTCTGACAGGGTGAGGAGGGAATGCCATAATCACTGCTAGTTTGCCTGCCCACGGGATTGTGCTGGAGGGGGCCTTAAGCAACTCCATGGTTCTAGCTATTGCCCAACCCCAGGCACACAGAGCCAAAGGGGATCCAGAGAAGAACTTTGCCTGGCCCTGGCCAAGGTCCTGCTCCCAGGCAATCACTCATTGATATGGCAGAGAGGAACATGACACTTCCTACTGCCACCCCACTTACAGGGTTCCCACTAACAGTCACCCCAAACCTTGTCTGACCATGTACTGCTTTCAGAACTGGGTGTCAAGACCACAGAACGGGCACTGTGATTCCTACCACCACTTCCCTCTGTGCAAAGTCTGAGCCCACACCACTGACTGGTCAAAGAACAAGTGCTTCGGACCCCTTATCACTGTTGGGGCCATGAGTGCCAGAGGACCTTGCTAGTGGCACAGCTAGTATCAAAAGTACCTACAGAAACCACCTTGCCTCATAGGGACCACCACTCCCATTGGTGAAGTAGCCCACAGAACCCCATACCCACCTGAACTGTTAGATTGTCCCAACTTTTCACAGCCTACAGAGGCAGTGGGTCTCTCCAAATCTGCCAAAAGTCAGACGAACTTCAAAAGTCAATGATCACAGCCAAAGAAGCTACAGGGAGACTCCACTAAGAAGCCCAGTTGAAATGGAAATCAACATTGCATAAGAAATCAACACCCCATGATACATCTTCAAGAGAAAGTCACTAAGAAGACCTCCCATAAAAATGGCAGAGATATCTGATCCACCAGATGTATAAATCTCAATAGAAGCACAAGAAATATGAAAAAATGAGGTAGTGTGAACTTCCAAAAGAACATAATACCAAAGTTATTGAAATGAATGAGAATTTAAAAGAATGATTATAAACAAACTTAATGACATCCACAAGAATATAGATAAACAGTTAAATGAAATTATGAAGATAATGCAGGAAAAAAATGATAAACTCAGCAAAAAGAGATTTTTGAAAGAGTCCAAACAGAAATCTTAGAAGTGGAAGGCCTCAATAAGTTAAATAAAAATATTGAAAGCCTCAACAACAGACTACAACAGACTATATCAAGCAGAAGTAAAAACATCTGAACTTGAAGATAGATCTTTTGAAATATCCCAGACCAAAAAAATTTTTTAAAAAATTTTTAAAAAGAAAGAAGAATGAAGAGAGCATTCAAGATCTTTGACACCATTTGAAAAAAATTTTCATATTCCTGGAATACCTTAAGGAGAGGAGAAAAAAAGTTAAGGGCATAGAAAACCAATTTAATGAAATAATAGCAGAAAAGTTTCCTGATCTTGGGGAAAAAATGAACAACTGTGTGCAAGAAGCTTATAGGATCCAAAATAGATGTTCAGAAAATATCTTCACCACAGCATATTATAGTTAAACTGTCAAAAGTAAAAGACAAAGAAAGAATTCTAAAATTCACAAGTGAAAAGCAGCAAGTCACATTTAAAAGTATTGCCTATAGACAAAGAGCAGATTTTTCAGCAGAAACCCTACAGGCCAGGAGGGAATAGAATGACGTATTCAAAGTCCTGAAAGGAAATAACTGCCAACCAAGATTTCTATGCCCAGCAAGGTTATTATTCAGAAATGAAGAAGAAATAAAGACCCTCCAAGAAGAGCAAAAGCAGAGAATTAATTGCTACCAGACCAGCCTTACAAAAGATGCTTAAGGGAATCCTACATCCAGAAGAGAAAGATAACTACCACCATGAAAGCATGTGAAAAAATATGTTCCACTAAAAGAGTAGATAAACAAAAGAGAAAAAGAATCAAACATTATCTATACAATAAACCATCAAATCACAAAGATGAACAACAGTAGAACAAAGTATTCAAAACAACTAGAAGAAAAATCAATGAACCTTGAATGTAAATAGGCAAATTCTCCAATTAAGAGATATATGCCAACTAAATGAATTTAAAAAAAAGAACCAACAACACATTACCTACAAGTCACTCACCTCAGAAGTAAAAATGCACAAGCTGAAAGTGAAACAATAGAAATTATATTCCAAGTAAATGGAATCTAAAGCAAGTAGGAGTGGCTATTCTTATATCTAACAGAAATGGATTTCAAGACAAAAACTGTAAGAAGAAACAAAGAAAATCACTATAAAATGGTCTAGGAATTGATTCAGCAAGAAGATATAATGCCTGTAAATCTGTATGACCCTAATACTGGAGCACCCAATTTTATAAAACCAAACACTATTAGACCTAAAGGGAAGAAAGGCTTCAGAACAATAATGGAGGGGGATTTGAACACTCCACTTTCTTCAATGGACAGATCATTCAGACAAAAAAAAAAAAAAATCAAGAAGCAGAATCAAATTATTTTAAAGATCAAATGGATTTAACTGACATGTACAGAATATTCCATCCAGCAACTACAGAATACACATTCTTTTCATCAGCATGTAAAACTTTCTCTAGAATAGATGACATATTAGGTCACAGTTTAAAAAACTGAAATCATATCCTATATCTTTCCCAATCACATTGGAATAAAACCAGAAGTCAACAATAAAAGAAATATTTAAATTATCCAAGTGTTGGGAATTATTCAAATTAACCAAACAACACACTTTTGAATAAACACTGACTCAAAGAAGTCAGAGGGGAATTTAAAAATTTCTTGAAACAAATGATAATGGAAGTACATTCCAAAACTTGTGGAATGCAGCAAAATCAGAACTAAGAGGGAAGTTTGTCACAATGATTGCTTACATAAAAAATAGAAGATTTAGAAAGTTCTTTACACTGATGAAAATGATGCAGATTAGAAATATGAAAACATGCTAAATATAAAACTTACTGGTAAAAGTACCCTGTCCATTTCATGGTGCAGATCCTTTGGTGCAATCATGATCTCTATACACTTTTATTTAGTAAGAAGATGAAAGGATAAAGCCACTATAAAGAATAATAGCTACAATAATTTGTTCAGGGATATAAAATATTAAAAGACATAAATTGTGACATCAAAAACAAAATGGGGGTGCAGAGTAAAAATATCAAGGTATTTAAAATGTGATCAATGTCATTATTTTTAATTTGTTCTTTTTAGATATACATAACAATAGAGTATATTTTGACATATTATACATACATGGAGAATAATTTATTCTAATTAGGATCCCATTTTTGTGATTGTACATAATGTAGAGTTTCACTGGTGGTATATTCATATATGAACATAGGAAAGTTGTCTTTTAAGTCACTATCATCTTAAAACAGTCTGTTATATTTTACATAAGCCTCATGGTGACCACACAGCAAAAACTTATAGTAGATACACAAAGATCAAAGTAAAGAATCAAAGTACACCATTAGAAAAAAATCACAAGGATGACAGAGATAAAAACAAAGGATCCACAAAAGAACCAGAAAATAATCAACAAAATGGAAGTAGCAAGTCCTTCCCTAGCAATTATTAATTTTAATAGATTAAATTCTCTTATCAAAAGAGTGGGAGTGAGGACCCCGCCCAACCACCACACTGAGGTTGGTTGCCATCACAGAGCGGGCGGGTGAGTCAGCCCACCTGCATCATGGAGCAAGCCAGTGGACGAGCCCCAGTCTATAGTCTAGTACCCCTTTGACTGACCATCAGTCAACAAGTGGAGGCACCTCTGCCCACTGACAGGGAATATACCCCACCTAAAGGCCACCACCCCTAGAGGGGCAGCTTCCTTGTGGAGCACCGCATTATCAACTTCCTGCAAGACTTCAGGCTACTGAAGGCTAGGAGGTGAGTTATTGGAAATCTACAGGGACAATAGTAGTCAATAGAGGAAATCTGCAATATCTCAGAGTTTCACTACTAGAAGGATATATACCTGAGCAATAGGAGAAAACAAGGGAAGAAAATGTTTTAAACAAACTTAGATGCTACAGCAATAAAATCCAATGACATCATGGCAGAAGAAATGTCAGAAAGGGAGTTCAGAATGTGCATAATTAAAATGATCAGAGAAGCAAACAATGAGATGAAAGAGCAAATGCAGGCTTTGAATGATCGCACCACTCAACAGTTAAAAGAGCAAATGCGGGAAGCAAAAGATCATTTCAATAAAGAGAGATACTGAAAAAAAAAAACCAGAAATCCTTGAAATGAAGGAAACAATAAACCAAATAAAGAACTCCATAGAAAGCATAACCAATAGGATAGAACACCTGGAAGACAGAACCTCAGACATTGAAGACAAAATATTTAACCATGAAAACAAAGTTGACCAAACAGAGAAGATGGTAAGAAATCATGAACAGAATCTACAAGAATTATGTGATATCATGAAAAAGCCAAATTTAAGAATTATTGGGATTGAGGAAGGCACAGAGAAACAAACCAAAGGAATGAACAATCTATTCGATGAAATAATATCAGAAAATTTCCAACATCTGAAGAATGAAATGGAAAATCAAATACAAGAGGCTTATAGGACTTCAAACATACAAAATTACAATAGACCCACACCAAGGCTTATTATAATGAAAATACCTAACATACAAAATAAAGGCAGAATTTTAAAGGCTGCGAGAGAAAAAAATCAAATTACATTCAGGGGGAAACCAATACGGATATCAGAGATTTTTCAACCCAGACCCTAAAAGCTAGAAGGGCCTGGAACAACATTTTTCAAGCTCTGAAAGAAAACAGATGCCAACCAAGAATCTTATACCCAGCAAAACTTACCTTCAGATTTGATGATGAAATAAAATTCTTCCATGATAAACAAAAGCTAAAAGAATTTACAAAAAAAAAAAAGCCAGCACTACAGAACATTCTCAGCAAAATATTTCATGAGGAAGAGATGAAAAACAATGATGTAAATCAGCAAAGGGAGGAACTACCCTAAAGGAACAACCAAATAAAGGAGAAACCAAGTTGTGTCAAAAAACCAAAAATGAGCCAAATGACTGGGAATACAAATAATATCTCAATAATAACCCTGTTGGTAGAGTGTCTGCCTCGCATGCACAAGGCCCTGGGTTCAATCCCCAGTACCACAAAAAATAATAATAATAAAAATAACCCTGAATGTTGGTGATCTGAACTCATCAATCAAAAGACATAGACTAGCAGATTAGATTAAAAAGAAAGATCCAACAATATGCTGCCTGCAAGAGACTCACCTCATAGAAAGAGATACCCACAGACTCAAGGTGAAAGGTTGGGAAAAAACATACCATGCACATGGACACAGCAAAAAAGCCGGAGCATCCATCCTCATTAGATAATGTGGACTTCAAGCCAAAGGTAGTCAGAAGGGATAAAGAAGGACATTTCATACTGCTTAAGGGAAGCATAAATCAGCAAGACATAAATATCTATGCCCCAAACAGTGGTACATCCAACAAATCCTTCTCAATTCCAGAAATCAAATAGACCACAACACAATAATACTAGGTGATTTTAATACACCTCTCTCACCACTGGACAGATTCTCCAAACAAAAATTGAACAAAGAAACCATAGATCTCAATAACACAATCAATAATTTAGACTTAATGGACATATATAGAATATACCATCCAACCAAGAGTGAATACACTTTCTTCTCAGCAGTGCATGGATCCTTCTCTAAAATAGACCATATTTTTATGCCACAAAGCTAATGTTAGCAAATACAAGAAGATAGAGATACTACCTTGTATTCTATCAGATCATAATGGATTGATATTGAAATAAATGACAGAGTAAAAAACAAACTACTCCAACACCTGGAGATTAAACAATATGCTATTATATGATGAATGGATAACATAAGACATCAGGAGGGAAATTTAAAAATTCTTAGAGGTAAACTAGAACAAAGATACATCATATCAAAATCTCTGGGACACTATGAAAGCAGTTCTCAGAGGAAAATTTATTTCATGGAGCACATTCAATAAAAGAAGAAAAAATCAACAAATAAATGACCTAACTCTACAGCTCAAAGCCCTAGAAAAAGAACAGAACAACACCAAAAGTAGTAGAAGACAGGAAATAGTTAAAATCAGAGCTGAAATCAATGAAATTGAAATAAAAGAAACAACTGAAAAAATTGACAAAATAAATAGTTGGTTCTTTGAAAAAATAAACAAAATTGATAAACCCTTACCCACACTAAGAGAAGAAGAGAGAAGACTCAAATTACTAAAATTCTGAATGAACAAGGAAATACCATGCAGACATGATTGAAATACAAAACATAATTAGAAGCTATTTTAAAAATCTCTCCTCCAACAAAAGAGAAAATCTCAAAGACATCAACAGGTTTCTAGAGACATATGAGTTACCTAAACTGAACCAGGAGGACACACACAATTTAAATAGATCAATTTCAAGTAATGAAATAGAAGAAGTCATCAAAAGTCTACCAACAAAGAAAAGTCCAGGTCCAGATGGGTTCTCAGCCGAGTTCTACAAAACCTTTAAAGAAGAGCTCATTCCAATACTCCTCAATGTATTCCATGAAATAGAAGAGGAGGGAATCCTCCCAAACTCATTCTATGAAACCAATATCACCCTGATACCTAAACCAGACAAAGACACATTGAGGAAAGAAAATTTCAGTCCAATAGCTTTAATAAACATAGATGTAAAAATTCTCAACAAAATTTTAGCAAATCACATACAAAAATATATTAAAAAGATAGTGCACCACAATCAAGTGGGTTTTATCCCAGGGAGGCAATAAATGTATTTCACCATATCATATGTAAATCAATAAATGTAATTCACCATATCAACAGACTAAAGTCAAGAATCACATGATTATTTCGATAGATGCAGAAAAAGCATTCGATAAAATACAGCATCCCTTCATGCTCAAAACACTAGAAAAAATGGGGATAGTGGGAACATTCCTTAACATTGTAAAGGCCATCTATGCTAAGCCCATGGCTAATATCATTCTAACTGGTGAAAAACTGAAAGCATTCCCCCTAAAAACTGGAACAAGGCAGGGATACCCTCTTTCACCACTTCTATTCAATATTGTCCTTGAAACTCTAGCCAGAGCAATTAGACAGACCAAAGAAATTAAAGGGATACAAGTAGGAAAAGAAGAACTCAAAGTATCCCTATTTGCTGATGATATGATTATATACTTAGAGGAACCAGGAAATTCCACCAGAAAACTTTTAGATCTCATAAGCGAATTCAGTAAAGTAGCAGAATATAAGATCAATGCACATAAATCTAATGCATTTTTATACATAAGTGATGAATCTTCAGAAAGAGAAATTAGGAAAACTACCCCATTCACAATAGCATCGAAAAAAATAAAATACTTGGGAATCAATCTCACAAAAGAGGTGAAAGACCTCTACAATGAGAACTACAGAACACTAAAGAAAGAAATTAAAGAAAACCTTAGAAGATGGAAAGATCTCCCATGTTCTTGGATAGGAAGAATTAATATTGTCAAAATGGCTATACTACCAAAAGTGCTATACAGATTCAATGCAATTCCAATTAAAATCCCAATGATGTACCTTACAGAAATAGAGCAAGCAATTATGAAATTCATCTGGAAGAATAAAAAACCCAGAATAGCTAAAGCAATCCTTGGCAGAAAGAGTGAAGCAGGGGGTATCGCAATACCAGATCTTCAACTCTACTACAAAGCAATAGTAACAAAAACGGCATGGTACCAAAATAGAAAGGTGGATCAATGGTACAGAATAGAAGACATGGACACAAACCCAAATAAATACAATTTTCTCATACTAGACAAAGGGGCCAAAAATATGCAATGGAGAAAAGATAGCCTCTTCAACAAATGGTGCTAGGAGAATTGGAAATCCATATGCAACAGAATGAAACTAAACCCATATCTCTCACCATGCACGAAACTAAACTCAAAATGGATTAAGGACCTTGGAATCAGACCAGAGACCCTTCATCATTTTTTTTTTGGGGGGGGGTACAGTGAACTTTATTGATGGTATGTGACAGTAGGGCTCCCTAAGCCCCTCCCCTTCTTCAGGGGGTCTGGGATGGAAATTGGGAGGAGGGGAGATTCTCAGTGTGTTGAGAGACTGAGTTAGGGGCAGGGACTCCCCAGTTGAGGGCCTCTCTCTTCCTCTGTGTTCTTGCTGGGGCAGATGGTCCAGGGGCTCTTACTCCTTAGAGGCCATATGGACCATAAGGTCCACCACCCTGTTGCTATAACCAAATTCATTGTCATACCAATAAATGAGCTTGACAAAGTGATCATTGAGGACAATACCATCCCCTGCATTGAAGGTGGAGGAGTGGGTATCACTGTTAAAGTCGCAGGTGACAACCTGGTCCTCCGTGTCGCCCAGGATGCCCTTGAGGGGGCCCTCTGATGCCTGCTTCACCACCTTCTTGATGTGATCGTATTTGGCAGCTTTCTCCAGGCAACAAGTCAGATCCACAACTGACACATTGGGGGTGGGCACACGGAAAGCCATGCCAGTGAGCTTCCCATTCAGTTCAGGGATGACCTTGCCTACAGCCTTGGCAGCTCCAGTGGATGCAGGGATGATATTCTGGGCAGCCCCACGGCCATCACACCACAGTTTCCCAGAGGAGCCATCCACAGTCTTCTGAGGAGCAGTGATGGCATGACTGTGGTCATGAGTCCTTCCACAATGCCAAAGTTGTCATGGATGACCTTGGCCAGGGGAGCTGAGCAGTTGGTAGTACAGGAGGCACTGCTGACGATCTTGAGAGAATTGCCATACTTCTCATGGTTCACGCCTATCACAAACATGGGGGCATCAGCAGAAGGGACAGAGATGATGACCCTTTTGGCACTACCCTTCAAATGAGCCTCGGCTTTCTCCATGGTAGTGAAGACACCAGTGGATTCCACAACATACTCAGCACCAGCATCACCCCATTTGATGTTGGCGGGTTCTCGTTCCTGGAAGATGAAGATGGACTTTCCATTGATGACAAGCTTCCCATTCTCAGCCTTGACTGTGCCATGGAATTTACCATGGGTAGAATCATACTGGAACATGTAAACCACGTAGTTGAGGTCAATGAAGGGTCATTGATGGCAACAATATCCACTTAGCCAGAGTTGAAAGCAGCCCTGGTGCCCAGGCGCCCAATACGGCCAAATCCATTCACTACGACCTTCACCATCGTGTCTCAGGGACGCGGCTGGCACTGCATGAGTTGAGAAGAAGCGACTGTCTGTCAAATGGGAGGAGCAGAGAGCTGAGACCCTTCATCTTATAGAAGAAAAAGTAGGTCCAAATCTTCAACATGTCGGCCTAGGATCAGACTTCCTTAACAGGACTCCCATAGCACAAGAAATAAAAGCAAGAATCAATAACTGGGATAGATTCAAACTAAAAAGCTTTCTCTCAGCAAAGGAAACTATCAGCAATGTGAAGAGAGAGCCTACAGAATGGGAGAAAATCTTTGCCACTCATACTTCAGATAGAGCGCTAATTTCTAGAATATATAAAGAACTCAAAAAACTCTACACCAAGAATACAAATAACTCAATCAACAAATGGGCTAAGGATATGAACAGACACTTCACAGAAGAAGATCTACAAGCAATCACAGATATATGAAAAAATGTTCAACATCTCTAGTAATAAGAGAAATGCAAATCAAAACTACCCTAAGATTCCATCTCACCCCAATTAGAATGGTGATTATGAAGAATACAAGAAACAATAGGTGTTGGCGAGGATGTGGGAGAAAAGGTTCACTCATACATTGCTGGTGGGGCTGCAAATTAGTGCAGCCATTCTGGAAAGCAGTATGGAGATTCCTTAGAAAACTTGGAATGGAACCATATTTGACCCAGCTATCCCACTCCTCGGCCTATACCCAAAGGACTTAAAATCAGCATACTACAGAGATGCAGCCACATCAATGTTCATAGCTGTTCAATTCACAATAGCCAGATTGTGGAACCAACCTAGATGCCCTTCAATTGATGAATGGATAAAGAAACTGTGGTATATATATATATATATATATATATACAATGGAATATTACTCAGTCATAAAGAATAATATAATTATGGCATTTGCAGGCAAATGGATGAAACTGGAGAATATCATGCTAAGTGAGATAAGCCAATCTCAAAAAACCAAGGGACGAATGATCTCGCTGATAAGCGGATGATGACACATAATGGGGGGTGGGAGGGGAGGCAAGAATGGAGGAAGGAGGGACTGTATAGAGGGAAAAGAGGTGGGAGGGGTGGGGGGAGAAAGGAAAAAAATAACAATGAGTCAAAACTATTACCCTAGGTAAATGTATGATTACACAAATGGTATGCCTCTACTTCATGTACAAACAGAGAAACAAGATGTATCCTATTTGTTTATAATAAAAATTTAAAAAAATAGAATAAAGAGCGGGAGCAAGCATCTCCACCAAAGGAAAAGAAGAAGGAATGGCAATGAAGAAGATAACCATCTTCCCCCGCAGACCAAAAGGAGTAGTGGAAACCTGTCTTTCAGGATCCCTGGGACACAGTCTTCCAGCAGTGACAGCAGTGGCAACAGTAGCAGCAGCATCACAGCCCTGATGGGGCCGGTGAGCCCGAGGGTGACGTCAGCCAGGTCACACCCGCATCCAGCCCCAACCCCCTCAGCCCATGCCGAGCAGTCTGCACTGGGCCAAGGCCTTACTTCCACATCAGCCAGACCCTGAAGGAGGCCCACTTTCACAGCCTGCAGCCCCAGGACGGCCTCCGACGTGATGCGTGGGCAGTTTCTTGCCTTCTGTGAAGGGACAGGGTTGTGCAGATTTGATATTTCAACTTACAATTTGTTTTAAAAAATTGAACACAAAAAAATGCCTGTTGGCTTTTCAGTCTATATTTGAAATAGCAGGTTAACAGGCAATTGTTCACTTGTGGGTTTGATGCACTATTGCAATTTCAAAGGGACTTTGAAGCCATTTTTTTTAAAAATAGGATTCTTTTAAGGGAGGGTATCAAATCCATGTCAAGGCAGTGGTGTGGGGACATCTCATCTGTGTGTGTTGCATCCAGTGGGTCCAATTCAGACTGATTTCCAAATCTCTCAATTATAAGTTCTACTTTATGTAAAGGGTCTTTTAAAAATGTGGGATCTTCAATTTTTTAATTCAATGAACTAGTAAAAAGTTAAAAAAAAAAAAGAGTGACCGAATGTATTTTTTAAAAAGAGAAAAAAAACAAGACCCAACTCTATATCACCTGTAAAAGATTGACTTCACCTTTAAGGACAAAGATGGGCTGAAAACAAAGGGATAGAAAAAGACATTCTATACAAATGGAAAGCAAAGAGGAAGGGTAGTTGTACTTATACCAGATCTAGTGTTTAAAAAGAGACAAAGACTGTAAAAAGAGACAAAAAGTTGATTGTAATGGTTAATTTGAATTGCCGACTTGATTGGATTAAGAGATGCCGATGATTAAGAGGCTTCTGGGTGTGACCATGAGGGCCTGTCTAGGAATGACTGCAATGTGGAATAGTGAACTGAAGTGGAGCCCCTCCCTAAGCATGGGCTGCACTGTCCAATAGGATGGAATAAAAGCTGGAAGAACAAGGAAGCAGAGGCAGATGCAGATGCACGCTCAGCTCTTCCTGAAGGGGTTCTTGATCAATACTTCAATTGTCTGAGGATATTGGACTCTTGCTTCTTCACTCTTCCAAAGTGAACTCTGTCAATGATTCTCCAGGTAGTTTCCAGAAGCCTTGGTCTCATACTAGAGTAGCACTGTTGATCTTTCTAGTTCTGGGGCTTCTGTGTCTTGGACTGTGCAGCTGTTGGTTCTTCCAACTTTCCAGCTGCAGACAGCCATTGTGGACTATCCAGCTTTTGGTCATGTAAGCCAATCTAATAAATCCCCTTTTTATAATCATACTTTCTGTTGATTCTGGTCCTCTAGAGAACACTGACAAATACAGTCATTGTATAATGAAAGGGGTCAACTATCAAGAGGACATAACAATTGTTAATGTATATACACCCCACATCAGAGAACCTAAATACATAAATATTCATAGATATGAAAGGAGATACAGACTGTAATATGATACCAATAGTGAACTTCAACAACCCATTTTCAACCAAGGACTGATGATTAGAAAAAAATTTTTTTAAAAAGAAGCATCGTACTTAAACTGTGTTTTAAGACCAATGGACATATTCAACAGAAGCAGAATACACAGTTTTCTCCCTTCCTTTTAAAAATTTTATTCACTTGATGGTTCTGGGAATTGAACCCAGGGTCTTGACCATTCTAGGTAAGTGCTCTACCACTAAGCTACACCCCTAGCCAAAGAAGAACCCTCCAAAGATTTTTTAACTAAATTTTGATGTGCAGATTTATTGATTTTTATGTGCTCTATCACTGAGTTATATCCCCAGCCCTGTTCAAGTATACATGGAACTATCTCCCCCTGTTATGGCTTAGATGTGAGGTGTTCCCCCAAAACTCACATGTGAGACAATGCAAGAAAGTTTAGAGGTGAAGCAATTGGGTTACGAGAGCCTAAACCTAATCAGTGCATTAATCCAATGATAGAGATTAACTGGGTGGTAACTGTAGGCAGGTAGGATATGGCTGGAGGAGATGGGTCCCTGGAGGCGTGCCTTTGGGTTTTACATTTGCTGGGCTGAGTTAATCTCTCTCTGCTTTCTGGTGCCATGTTCTCAGCTGCTTTCCTCTCCACATACCTCTGCCTTGATGTTCTTCCACCTATGGCCTGAGATTTCTGAAACTGTGAACCCCAAACATTTCCTCCTTATAAACAAAAACAAAAACAGAAAATTGAGATCCTCAAGTGACTTATGGGTACAAGGAAGTTTGAGAAGCAACTGTCTAGGCAGTTTTTAAAATGGAACTTTATAGTGTCAGAGAAGTGGGAGTTACAAAAACTGAAGAAGGACAGGGTATCACATGTTTCAGACATAGAAGGAAATGTCATTGAAGGGCACCTCTGCTGTTAGTCAGCTTTTCCTCACTGTTACCAAAGTGCCTGACTAGAACGACTTGCAGGAGGAAAAGTTTATTTTGAACTCAGAGTGTCAGAGTTTCAGTCCTTGGCCAGCTGAGTCTATTGTGCTGGGTCCACAGTGAGGCAGAACATTATGGTGGAAGGGCATGGCAGAGGAGTGCTGCTAACCTCATGGTGGCCAGAAAGCAGGGAGTGGAGAGAAAGGGGCTGCAGGGAAGGGGAACCCTTCCAGGGTACACCACAATGACTCACCTCCTCCAGCCACACCCCACCTGCCTACAGTTGCACCAGTCTACTCAAACTAGGATGGACCAATTAGGTTACAACTCTCATAATCTAATCTGAATATTCCTCTGAATATTCCTGCACTAACACAGGAGCTTTGGGGGGACACCTCATATCCAGACCATAATAGCCTCCACATCCAGTTTGCTAGCTTGCTTCCTCCCAGGAGAGGTTTTCCTTTCTGTCTGGAAGCAGTTCTTCATTTAAACTTCCATCCTTGAGTTCTAGAACAGGAATTGGTGGTGGGACTCTATCCATCTATAAGATGTAGATTTCTGGCTTCCCTTCCTCTCAAGATTACTGTGAGAATTAAATGAGATGATGTTTGCAAATTTGTGGGCAATGTGAACTCTAGAGATACCTGGTTTCCATAAGGGTTGAATACTGTGTCGCTCTGTTTTAATTGATTTTGAAGCTTGGATTCTGTTTACATGGGTTTTACTTCAGGGCCAGGAACTCAAACAGGCCCCGGAAGAACACAGTTGTGCTCCGAATTGTTTTGCAGAACCTTATGCCTGAGGACCAAGAAACCTCAAGATTTAAAAAATCTTATTCAAAATCCTCCCTCTAGTCACCACACAACTCTCCCACATATTAACACAACATGTTGAAGTTTTTATTGTTTTTCATTTGCAGGGTATGGCTGAACACTCAGTGCCAGAGAGTAGGGATCTGCAATCTGTATTTCACTCTGCCCACTGGAAGATTTCTGCAATTGTTAGTAAAGACCACTATTAGTGTTTTGCATACATCAGCTTTTACAAACTATGTAGGGTATCCATGCATTAACCCCATCTAAGCGATGGTTCTCAAGGAAAGAAGATGTAGTGCTTTCCCAGAGATGAATTTTGGCATGGTGGTGGGAGGGTGGGAGCATTCTGTTTAGAGAAGCAGCAATGCGTTCATTCAAGAAATGGGAACAGGCAGACTCAGGGGACTCTGCAGCACAACCAGTGGAGGTGAGTCCTGCTGAGTCTGCAGGACCATGTCACAAAGCAACGGTTGTGCACTGTCATGCCCAAGTCACTCTAGGACACCCATGAGGAGTCAGACTCCAAGCATTTCCCTCAGCAGTCACCCCTCAGGACCAGGAAGGCTGTGAGTGCCTCTTAATCGGCCATTGTTAAAATTAATACAACTTGCTTTGAGAAAAGCCTTCACTACAGTCTTTCGGCTAAGAACAAGAAAAGGCTACCTCCAAATATGATCAAACTGAATTAGATCTTTACAACTTGACAGAAGTGTGTGTGTTGGGAGGTGATTTAGCTTGACCTGACTGCTGTCATGTTGACACATCACCATGGCTGCCCAGGAGTAACCCTGGTCAACATTCCCTGCACAGGTTCTCAGCATGCTATGCATAAACAAAACCATTACTGGAACTTTCAGACTGAACCCTGGCACCAGGAACGTACCGAACTCTTTCATACGTGCTTGAGATAAAACAGGTGTAATCCACTTTGGATGATGTCAATTTTTTTTTTTTTAATGCAGTGCTGAGAATTAAACCCAAGGCCCCATGTGTTCTAGGCAGGCTCTCTACCACTGAGCTACACCAGGCCCTTGAAGTCACTTTTGTCCTGAGACATAGGTATATATGTCTTATAGATATATAGAGATATGTATATCCCCCTACTTTTGACCCAAATTTTGGGAATCCACTCGGTCTTGCTGCTACCCAGGATGATGTTTCTGTCAGTAAGTCTCCTAGTAGACTGCAACCCCAAGTCTGTCTGCCTCTTTTCTTCAGTCTCACAGCTCCTAGGGTGGTTCTCATATGCTGGGACCAGTTGTTCTGCAACAGGCTGTCAGGCATGAGCACTGAACCAAATTATATTTTATTTTTATTTTTGGCAGTACTGGGGATTGAACCCAGAGCCTGTGCTAGGCCAGCGCTCTATCACTGAACTGCATTCCCAGCTCCTTTTAAATTTTGAAACAGGGTCTTGCTAATTTGCCCAGGCTGACCTGGAACTTGCAATTTTTCTACCTCAACTTCCTGAGTAACTACAATTATAGGCATGCACCCCCACACCCAGCAAAACCAAATTTTATCTGGGATTAAAAGGCAGAATGACCTTCTACAAAGTCAACTACAGTAGAATTCAATGAAGATCAACGAATTGTCATTAAACTCACTTCAGTTGAAGAATATTGGCAATTCTGTCCGAGCTATTGGGTTTACCATTATTAATTTTCTCTTGCCATTATTATCGATTGCCACAAGTTTAGTGGCTTAAAACACAAATGTATTATCTTATACTTCTGGAGATCAGAAGTTAAAAATCGATCTCAATGGGCTAATGCCAAAGTGTTGTCAGGGCTGATTCCGTGTAGAGGTTCCAGGGGGAATCTGTTTGCTTACCTCCTCTGACTTCTAGAGGCTGCCTGCATTTCTTGGCTTGTAGGCTCCATTTTCAAAGTCAGCAGCATAGTATCTTCAAATGTCTCTCTACTTTTGTTATCATATCACTTTCTCCTAACTTTGACCATCCTGACCCTCTTTTTGTTTTCTATTCTCTTTGGTATAATGCTAGAAAATCAAACCCAGGGCCTTGCATGGTAGGCAAGCACCCTATTGCTAAGCTATAACCCTGCATCCCACCCCCATCCTCTTTTATAAAGACCCAGTGATTACACTAGACCTGCCTGGATAACCCAGGATACTCACACACCTCCAGATTTTTAACCTAATCACAATCCTTTTTGTAATGGGAGGTAACATATCTGCAGGTTCTGAGGATTAGAACATGGACATCTTTGAGGACCATTAGTCCATTATAGGTATGGAGCCACATAATCTGTTAATTATGGCAATTAATCTGTTTGAAAATGGAAATGCATCCCATTCCAGACTGCACTGGTGACTCCAGAGAAGGGTCAGCAAACCTTTCCCATAAAGGCCAGATAGCACACATCTGTTGTGACTCAACTCTGCATAGTAACATAAAAGAGGGCATAAGTAATAGAGACACAAAGGAACATGGCTGTTTCCAATAAAAATTTATTTACAAAAAGAGGTGGCAGGCTAAATTTTACTCCTATCTAGGCCCAGCTGAAACAAAAGAATTCTGTTTAATCATTAACATTGGAGTCAAGTATGCAGGGAATTTAGATACTTTGAAGAAGGAAAAAGAAAATTAGCCAACATGAACATTGTTTACAGATTGCAATTAATAAATATGCCAACTAGGCAAGTATTTGGGGGACCAGGCCCTAACAAACTGGACCACAATTTCCTTGTATAAGAGCACTAAAAAAGGAGCCAGACAGGTAAGAATGTTAGTACCAGGAACCAGGAGAGACACGCATGCTAATAGTACACCCAGTGGACAACTCAGCAATCTCTTACTGGATTAGTCAACCAAGTTGTTTCCCAGAGAAGAATGAGGGACTATAGGCTTGAGCAGCAAGTAAATGTCCCAAAAATGGCTACTCCAACAGAGCCTGTCAATCACAATGGAAGCCAAGGAATGGAACAGATGACTCTGAGGTCAATGACAGTGTCTATCAGGCATAAAACCCAGATAGATATCATGGTGAAGACAAAGAGAACTGATTGAGTTTCCTCAAATTTGTGATCCTCCTGCTTCAACCTCCTGAGTAGCAGGGATTACAGGTGTGCACGACCATGTCTGGTTTAACTACTTTTTTACTGTAAGAATTAATTTCTATGACCTAACCAATTCTTTAAGTATGAAGTAAAAAGGAAGTCTGTGAAAATGGGGTGCTTTTATAGTGATTTTTTTGGGGGGTAGGGTACCAGGGATTGAATTCAGGGGCACTTGACCACTAAACCACAACCCCAGCCATGTTTTGTATTTTATTTAGAGACAGGCTCTTATTGAGTTGCTTAGCCCTTGCTTTTGCTGACACTGGCTTTGAACTCGTGATCCTCTTGCCTCAGCCTTCTAAGCCGCTGGGATTACAGGTGTGCATCATCATGTCCATCTTTTACAGTGAGTTTTTTATGCATTTTAATAATCTTTTCCTTATGGCATTTTCCAACAATGTGAAACCTTAAAAAATCCAGTTTAGTATCTCACCTATATAGAAGACTAAACTCATGCTTATAGAATATAGCTTTTGCTAACTAAATCTAAACTGTAGCCGCTTAGAGATTTAAATATCAATGTTTATAGAATATTGTTTGCTAATTTTCAAATAAATTTCATTTTTTAATTTTTTTCTTTTTTTTAGTTCTAGACGGACACAATACCTTTATTTATTTTTATGTGATGCTGAGGAGTGAACTCAGGGCCTCACACATGCCAGGCAAGTGCTCTGCCACTGAGCCACAACCCCAGCCCTCAAACAAATTTCTGATCAGGACATATGTGTGATTAAATGTATTCTCATTCTATTGCCTAAATGGAATAAATTTCTTCAAATGATGTTTCAAAATGAGCCTACAAAAAATTTAGGTCTGATTGGAACATTCTTCCTGTTTGTGTCAGTTTCTCAATGTAGAATTATTTTTCTTTGACTCCGTGGCCTCTGGGGGGGGCTGCTCAGCTGGTGTGGGTGTCTCCAAGGGACACAATGATGTGGGTTCTTCTGTGAAAGTTGGAAAAACTGAAAACCGAGCCCGACGCGGTGGCGCACACCTGTAATCCCAGCAGCTCTGGAGGCTGAGGCAGGAGGATCCTGAGTTCAAAGCCAGCCCCAGCAAACACAAGGTGCTAAGCAACTCAGTGAAACCCTGTCTCTAATTAAAATATAAACTAGGGCTGAGGATCTGGCTCAGTGGTTGAGAGCCCCTGAGTTCAATCCCCAATAACCCCCGAGAACAAAAAAAAAAAAAAAAACCAACCTCAGCAACTCAGCAAGGGCCTAAGTAACTCAGCGAGACCCTGTCTCAAAATATTAAAAAGGGCTGGGAATGAGGCTCAGTGGCTAAGTGCCCTTGGGTTTGGTCCCCAGTACCAAACCAAACAAAACTGAAAACTAAAGTCAATGTTGTTGCTTGTATGAACGGCTGTGACAGAAACATAGCTGGAAGGATGCTGATGGAAACAGAGCAGGCAAGGAAGAAACAAGCCCCTGCCTCAAGCAACCTTGCATCCAGTCTCTCTCCAGCACCTCCTGTCTTTGGAACCTAATAGGAATAGGTGACAAAGCAGAAATAGGATTTGCAAGTGTTGGCCCCAGCATCATAAAGCAGATCCTGGAAGGCTAGGTTTGAAGGTGAGAGGCAACAACGTAATAAGAAACACAGGCCTAAAAACACTACCATTCCAGGTACCCAGAAGAATCTGGAAGGATGTGGAAAGAGGTCAAAAGATCAGTGAAGATATGGCAGCATGTTGGAGGGATGTATGGTTCTAGGTAGTTATCTAAAATTGTGCCTGAAATTGATTAAGTGAGATAAAACTTGTGAGAGGAATATTAACTTAGACCACAATAGAATGGGATGTTTATTTAAATAAAAATATATTTTATTTATATTAAATGACTCTTTAAAAAGTTTTGAACAGTGCCAGAAATCTAGTAAGTGCTGAATAGTAATGGTTGTTCATCTTTGAAGTTCTCTGGTGATAAACATACAAAGATCAGCCTGGGCCTTTTGTTTGGGCACACACTGCGAAGGTCTCAGGCTGTCCTCTTCGAGTTCCTCTTTCATCCTCGGTACTTCATCACTGTTGTCTTCTGTTTCTTTTGTGGTTAGCTCTCAGCTCCCAGCTCTCAGCTCTGCCATGTTTTTCAACAGTCCTATTGTTTCTCTCCAGTTTTTCTCTATCTAGAAACATCTTTGAAGAAGCAAATTGGAAAGTCTATGTGTGTAGAAGAAGAAAGCCCTGGAGGAAACACTTTTTTTTTTTTTTTTTTTTTTTTAATTCTAATGAGCAGAGAGAATAGATGGTGAAAACAATGGTTAGTTACCTGGTAGTGAAAAAGAAATAAGAGAAAGAAAGACAAGGGAGATGATGATGATGATGATGATGATGATGATGATGATGATGATGATATTGTTGGATTAAAGGAGCAACAGACTGGAAAAAAACAGGAAAAAAGGAACCAAGCTCTCTAGCTGAGATAAAGGACACATCCCAGCTCTGACAGTTATAGAGGTACAATACTGTATTGTATTAATGCTAAAATGCCATTTCCCTCCCACAAATAGGATGCATCTTATAAACAAGGAATACCTGTGTTTAACTGACAGTATTCTTTCTTAGTGGTACACAAAATAATGGGTATTTTACAATTGATGGAGTCTTAGATTAATATATACTAATCTGAAGAGCTACCTTTCATACAGGTAAGCAGGTGTTTAAAAAACTGCCTTTGAAAAATAGTTAACAACTGTGGAATATTTATAATATACTAGATCTACTTTGCAGAATTAGGGAAGGGATTCTCCTTGAATAATCTCCTCAGTGAAGATTTTGATGTTTTTACGTTGATCACCATCCATACGGATTCAAAATCTAATTTACAGGGCTATGTGTATGAGGATAAATTTACCATCCCTTTAGAGGGGAAAAGGAGAGCTATTACTTTATATATATAATATATATATTTATATATAAAACAACAGATGCAATCTTTAACCATCTGGGTAAAGCAGATATGTGGTTACTCTAGCTATATACCCTTTTTTAAGGAAGTTTAATACTCTGAGCACATCACCAAGGAACAGTGAAATGCTAGATAAATCAAAATCTTTGTAATTACATCACTAAAATGGAAGCAAGGAATACAACAAATCTCAAAAAAAATGACACAAAACGCCCTGGAAGGAAAGGGTGGGCAAAACCTAGCTGTCTTCCCAAACCCTCATTTTGCTGGTAATACAGAATGCCAAAGTAAGGGAGAAAACCAGTGCCAAGAAGGAGACCAGAACAGGCCCCCTCTGATAAACCTGAGTCTTGAAAGGGCTACATCTGCAACGTACAGGTAAATAAGGAGCAATTCCCACCACGCAGAATGCAGAGGAGTCCACAACCACCCGCACCTATCTCCAAAGTGTCACTGTGTCCCCGGAGGACTCTTGCTTGAGATTTGCAAATCACAAGCTGGTTTTTGTACAGGGTTGTGGTTTGAAGTTACACTAACTGCAGTTTCAAACCTATTATGTGGAAAATTTAGTCCAAAGAGGTTCTGGGTGATGCTCCAGACGGTTGACAGAAGATTTTACAATTCCTCTTAGGAAGAACTCAGGTTCAACTCGGGCCTCAGAGAATGTCCCCAGATCAAGTTCTAAGTGGAGTGAGACACTTATAGTAAAAAATCAAAAGACATACAAGGGAATAAAATACCATGGTTAAAAACTAACAGTAAAAGCCAGGCACAGTGGTGCATGCCTATAATCCCAGCAGCTTGGGAGACTGCGGGAGGAAGATTGTAAATTCAAAGTCAGTTTCAGCAACTTAGTGAGATCCTCTCTCAAAATAAAAAATAAAAAGGGCTGGAGATGTGGCTCAGTGATTAAGCACCCCTTGGTTCAACAAAACAAAACAAAACTCTAATAGAAACAATAGATGACAAATAATACAGATATTGGAATTATTAGGCACAGCATTTAAAAAAAAACTATATAGGAAGAAATTCAATGTCCCAGAAACATGTGAAAAGATCTCTAACCTCAAGAGTAACAAGGAAAATGCAAATTAAATCCTCAATGAAATACTAATTCATGCTTGTCAGATTGACAAAAAAAGTTTTAAATTGACACTCCCAGCTTGGCAATACCTAGTATGTGCATGAAAACATGTGCACAGCTTCCATTTCTGGAGTTTACCCTAGAGAAACTCTGATGCATGTGTCCCAGATGTGGACCAGAATGTTCAGAGCCGTATTATTCATAAGATAAAGGAAATAAGTGGGAAATAACTCCAATGCTCCCTAATATTAAGATGATAAATTAATACTAAAATGAATAAATGCTGTGCTACAAAAGAAGTGTAAATAAATGAACCTATTTGCATTGACATGAATGAATTTCAAATACAGTATTGAAAAAAGAAGTCATATGAGAATACATGAAATATAAGTCCATTTATGTAAGATAAAAATGGTAAACATTGCTTAAAGATATATGCAAAGTTGATAAAATGAAAGGTAAGGAAATAATTATCATGAAGTTCAGGCCAGTGGTTGTGTCTGGGAGGGATGGGAGCAAGGAGTTACCACGGAAGCGGGGCAATTGAGGGGTCTCAGTTACCTGGTAATTCATTTTCTTCACCAGGGAGCAGTTACATGGGTGTTCACTTATCATTCTTTAGTATGTACATTTTTACTTGGGATTCTGAGACAGGAGGATCACTTGAGCCTGAGAGTTCAGACCAGCCTGGGCAGAATAATGAGACCCATTTAACAATAACAAAAAAGTATATTTTATACACAGTTTGCATATGACATATTTCACACACAAAAAATAAAAGTAAATAAGGAATTCTCCTTACAGTCCTTCTCTAACCCTGGAACCTGTTGCTAGAATGCTGTGCTATTCACATTCTCAATACCAGCTTCCTTAGCCATGGAATAAAAGGGGCCGTGGTTTTCCAGCAGTTCTTCGGGGCTGCCGTACTCTACAATCCTCCCATCGTCTAGGACCATTATCCTGAAACAAAGAGGGAAGAAATAAAAGCCTTAGAAAGTAGCATCTCAGAATAACCAGGACTAAGTATAGCTAGGCAAGGCTCCAAAGCAGTGGACATGAATGAACCACAGCTATGTGCATCAACATGCATGAAGTCCACGTGTGATACTGAGTCACAGAGGCATATGTGCACATGAATCCCTTTATAGCAGGTCTTTTTTTTTTTTTTTTTCCCCAAAGAAGATGTTGTTTAAGGATGATTGATTTTAAAAAGGGAGTCTTCCCCTGGGTCAAAAAAGGAAGCCTTTCCTCCCCAGCTTCTAAGACTACTGACCATCGACAGTAAGATGCCAGAGGAAGAAGAAGCAGGCACTTGCAGTGGTTTTACAGAGCAGCATCTGAGGCCCAGGAGAGTTGGGAAGGTCTATGATCAACATGTGCCATTCATAGGTTGGGTCTCCACCTCCCCATACTCAGTTAATAATTATAATTTCCTATTTTACTTTCAAGATGGTTCTCTTAACCCAGTTAGCTTTTAGAACTCGATGTGTAATTTTGGCCAAAATTTCTTGAAATCTCTGGGCCTCAGTTTCATCAGTAAAATGATGGTGGTCAACCCTTCTGCTGTAAGGTTTTCATGACTGACACGGTCACCGCTGACCAAGGGTTAACCCCTCACTCACTTGTTGCTGTCTATGATGGTGTGTAGCCGGTGGGCAATGGTGATGACCGTGCACTGGAAGAACTCATTTCGGATGGTCGTCTGAATGAGCTGATCTGTCTCTAGATCCACTGCAGCTGTAGCTTCATCTAGGATCAGAATCTTGGATTTCTGAAGCAGAGCCCTGCCCAGGCACACCAGCTGCCTCTGCCCCACGCTGCAACCAATAGAAGAAACCATGAATTAGCCCCTGAGCACCAAGGAAAAACCTGAGACAGGTTTTTCAGGTTCATATTCCAGATTAGACTTTTCAACACTCCCACCCCCAATTTCCCAATCCATCATGGTTGTCAGCAACAGTTTTCAAAAGTTCCCAATTAGAAGTACCACAGGAGCTTAATTAAAAAAAAAAAATCATGCTTCTGGGCGTCACGCCACCCAGTCAGAATGGGGAGGGGCCTAGGTACACGTGAGTTTAATAAGCACCCCAGGCAATTTTCATGTTATACAAGTTTGGGAAACACCGGCCCCAAACAGTGCCTTGCATTTGACTACAGTGATGGCAATGACCATTCCAAAACAACAGGAATGCTACCAAGTTTACTTCAGCAGTGTTTGATCTGACACCATTAATATAGGATGGTCCTGCACTGGAATGCCCCAGTGGCATTTCTTTGTGGCCTTAGCAAATCCATTCATTATTTTAATGTGTAATTCTAGTCTCAAGGCTAATTATTTGTTCAAGGCCTTCTGCCTTGATTAGAAACAAAGCAATCTAATGAACACGCTGTCTTGGTGTGAGGTGCAATGTATGTGGAATTCGAATATGCTTGTAAAATGCAAATAACTGTAATTTGCTAAAAGCCTGTAATGAAGGCCGGACCTCTTACTTACATAAAGAAGCTTTGGGAAATGATGTGAAGGAAATATTCAGGAATTTGCTAATTGTTCTTTCCTGCTGTGGCCATTAGGGAACATATTAAACAGGGGGTGGCTAGACTAAAGTTCTGTAATTTTCTGTTAGAAAATTTCTGCAGGAGATGAGAAGTCGCTCAAGATGAACTTCCAGTATTTGTCTGTAATGGAAGATCAGAGACACTACAAAACTATTTACTGAGCTTGTACCAAACTCCTGCCCGATTCAATTGGACTTTATAGTAACTGGGTTGAGGTACCACTTTGACTTTCAGTTGCTCTCTCTACACTGATATATCCAGGATTCATCAGAAATATTTGTTTTAATCCCCCAAACAGGACTGAAATCGAGACACTGGTAATACCACTTGAATGTCTCCTAGCATGAACAAGAAAAGAGTGGTGTGATTTTTATTCTTATAAGCCACAAGTGTTGCTATCACATCCTGCCTTAATGTCCTGCGTGTCCCTTCTGCAATACTGATAGCAGTGGCATTTATTCCAGAGGTCTGTCTCCTCCATCACATTGTACATGCTAGGAAGTCAGGGGTTGTGTGTGTGTCATTCGCCTCTGTATCTCCAGTGCCTGGCACATAGTAGGTGCTTATAACATATTTGCAGACTGAATGTCTGAATCGTCTTACATCAACCTAAAGATCTACTCAAAGTCCGTCCTGCTAGTCCTGAAGGAAAATAAAATTGATGAATTGATGGTGCTTACTACCAAGTCTTACAAGTGTCCTCTGTATAAAAGCACCCGTGTCCCAGGTTGCACTGATCTGGGGTTCAGCCCAAGCCCAGGGAATTGGATTTGTTAAACTTCCTGGGTGATTCTTGCAGCCCAGTTGAGAGCCAATGCTCTAGGCAGGGCTTCACAAGCTGCAACATGCACACAAAATCTTGTTAATGTGCAGATTTGGATTAGTAGGTCCAGTAGATCTACAACTGTAACAAGCTCCCAATGAATCCAGAGGGGCCAGCCCACTGAGCTGTTGAGCCCTCCCTTCCTTCCTGAGCTTCAACTACTAATGGCCTATTCCCTGCCTTCCACTACCAAGGCACCTGGGGCAAGAACTGTCCCAGAAGCATCAGGCTGGACTTCTGTGTGTGAAGGGGAAAACAGATTATTACAGAGAAAATGCCAGGTTCACTTATTAATGGACAAGTAAGCATATATTGCTTGCCAGAAGTAAAATGGCAACATGTATAAAAATACTCGGAAATGATAAAAAGAACTGGGAAGCACAGAGTCTTTGTGTTGACTGAAAGCATTTCAATAGTGCATAAAGACTTTGCAGACACTACACCCCCATCATCCCTCTAGAACATACCCTTTAGATCAGCAGTTCTCAACCTGGAATGCCCTGAGCAGCCTGTGAGGATACTTTAATTCTCCCCATGTCCAATCTATACTTCACACTAATTAAACCAGACTCTAGGGTGGGATCAGGTATTTTAATTCTGCTTGCTGTGCACAGTTAAGTTTAAAAATCTCTGCTTTCTATGCTTCTCCACAATAGTGGCCTCTGTAAGCTCACACTGTATAATGTCACGTGAGGGGCCTTTTTTTTTTTTTTTTTTAACGGTGCTAGGGATTGAACCCAGGGCATTGTGCTTGGGAGGCAAGCACTCTGCCAACTAAGCTATATCCCCAGCCCGAGGGGACATTTTAAAACCCAGGTTTTCACAGGTTTTGAAGCGCTTTCACATCTACTTTATGTGATCTTCAGAACAGGTTCATCTTATGTGTTAGAAATGAGACCTGTACAGTGAAATCTCTACAATATCAGACATCACCTAACACAGGGAACAAGAGGAGGGTTCCCTCCCATCTCACTGCCTGTGTGGGAGGTAGGTTATGAGATATTACCTCAGGTTGTCACCACCTTCTGTCACTTCATGAGACAACCCAAGTGGCAGGCCAGCCACAAAGGATTTGAGGTGAGCCAACTCCAGGGCCTTCCAAATCTCCTCATCTGAGTATTTGTTAAAAGGGTCCAGATTCATCCTCAGGCTTCCAGAGAACAGGACAGGATCCTGCAAGTCAAGGGGTGAAGGAACAGTTAAGGTTAATATCAGAAGAGGACCCACGTGTTCTTTGTGACTGGGAGAAGGCACATCCACCTGACCTGAGATGGGCTCCTTAGGCAGAAAGCTGGCTCATGGTTCAATTTGTTTGTTTGTTTTTGGTACCAGAATTGAATCAGGGGCACTTAACCACTGAGCCACATCCCCAGTCCCTCCTCCTGCTTTTTTGGTATTTTATTTAGACACAGGGTCCCCCTGAGTTGCTTGCTAAATTGCTGAGGCTGGCCTTGAACTCACAATCCTCCTGCTTGGTCTCTGGAGCTGCAGGGATTATAGGTGTGCACCATTGTGCCCAGGCATCTGAATAGCTCAGGTTACAAGAATATGCCACCACGCCTAGCATGTTCAAGCTTCTGCAAGTTCTCTGAAGGCCTGGAACAGGTTGCCAACCAGGCAACTAAGCACAGGATGAAGAAAGATCTTTGGTGTCTTGCTATTTTGTTTCTTTCTGAGATTCAATGATGGGTTTCCAAACTTGTTATAGCACCTCTTCAGACAAGAGAAATAACCCTCTCCCAAATGAAAACTTGTGATTTAGAGGTAGAGGGATTAGAGGAGGGTACAGGAATGGATAGTTAAAACCTCTGAGAATTTATTATGGGGCCAGGTACAGTGGCCAGACATCACCTAACACAGGGAACAAGAGGAGGGTCCCCTCCCCTCTCCTGTAGTCCTAACAACTCAAGAGGCCAAGGCAGGAGGATCGTGAGTTCAAAGCCAGCCTCAGCAAAAGAAAGGTGCTAAGCAACTCAGTGAGACCCTGTCTCTAAATAAAATACAAACTAGGGCTGGAGATGTGGCTCAGTGGTCGAGTTCAATCCCTGATACCCAGTTGGGGGAAAAAAATAATTTATTATGCTTTGAGAGTGCCAGAGAATAGACTCTATCAAACTAAGCAAACCCCAGACAAATCAAATTTGCCCCCCGAGAAATGTGGCTAGAGTAAGCAGAGGAGGAAGGTTCTCAGGAGGAACCACATACCACCCCAGAGAGGAGAGGCCTCCATGGAGATCCTTATTTGGTAGGTTCATAGAACAAGCCAATGGGAATCTTTCTTGCTGACACACTAAGTGTTTTGCTTGTTGGCAAAAACTGCAGCAAATTCCCTCCTCTGTTCTTTAACCATATCAAATGAGGAGTATAAAGCTTAATAGCTTCAAGCTTCAGTGGCAAAACTGCTAATGCTGATTGCCAAGGTCTTGCAAACCTTGATGGGCTATAGAAATGCTAAATAATCATCTGCTCTCTTTGACTTCTGTTGTGTTGCTGCCACCTACTGGTCAGATACTAGCAGTTACAAATGCGTATTACACAAAAATAGAAGATTTTAAGTTCTGGAAACTAGCTGGGGTATTCTGAGTAGAGTGTAGGAATGATACTGCTAACTGAACAGATATCAACATGCTTCCTGAGAACAAGCTGCCCCACTGTGTGTGCCAAAGTAAGTTCTAGAGCTCACCTGGGGGATGATGGTCAGTTTTCCTCTAAGGTCGTGGAGCCCAATGGAAGCAATATCTATTCCATCAATGGTTATCTGGCCACCTGCAGACTCTAAGATTCTGAAGAGGCAGTTTGTGAGGGATGACTTCCCAGCTCCTGTTCTGCCCACTACACCAACCTGTGAAAATAGTTCCTTTGCATGTTAGTTCAACATATAATTCATAGAGAAAAAATTAGCTTGAACTAAAAAATTATTTAGCTTCAATCACAGGTAATAAGAGGCAGTGGTTGGCTACTTTATCTCTTGATATATTAAATTATTATTTTTTTTGTTTTGCTGGGAGAAAATGTGCCCAGGTATCAGAAAAAGACAGACTTCCCATCCTACCTCATAAATTACTGCTTGCTGAGAACTACAGTGACAATTGGAAATGGACATGCCCTTTCAGCAGCTGTTGTTGTTACAATTATTATTGGAAATTAGAGCTTCTTTATAAAAAAAAAAGCTTTGCTTAGAAGCGGGGAGAAGGTAAGGATGGTCCTGCCAGTCAGCTGAGAACCAGACCCTGATTTGGAACTCAGCATTCTTAATCATATTTTTTTGCTCCTACATTAGACCCCAAGTCCTTGGAGAACAAGAGTACCAAAGGAGGGTGTCCAACTTTGCAGACCAGGAGGAGAAGTAGGCCATTCTCTAGAGACAGCCCTCCACACTAATGTTCCCAAAAATTCCTTCCTCAAACCTGATGCTCCCTTGTGTCCTTCCTGATGTCCTTGCTACCAGCTGTGACTTTACAGGAAGTGAGTCCTGGTCAGCTGGAGGGATGAGGAGGTCTCTTGCTGATAGGGATCATGCTCTCTGATGGTGATGCCATATCCAAATGTGTCTCCAGGACCGGGAACCTCTCCCTCCAACCAAATGAGGAAGGACTGGAGTCCAGCTGTTCGCCATTCTGCATCCCACTGTCCTCTGATCACAAGGCTTCACATCCAGCCTTCCTCACTCCACTTACCTTCTCGGTGCTCTTGATGTCACAGTTGATCCCTTTCAGTACCAGATCCAGCTCCGGTCGGTATCGTACTTGGTAGTTGCTAAACTGGATCTCACCTCTGCTGGGCCAATCTGCTGGAGGCCTCTTATCAGTCACCCAGGGTGCCTGGCAAGGGGACAGGATGAGAAGTGTTTTATACAGAGGCAGCTCAGCTGAACAGTCCTCGTGGTACTCAAGTCACAAAACGAGACCGGTAGCAGTGTCCCAGCTACCTGGATGAACTTGTTCTCCCAGAAGGTTTCTACCATATTCAATGAAAGAAACCCTATCACAGAGGGTTGATCTCTGGATCTCCAGAAAGCAGCCACCATTTAACTTGGTGCCTTACAAGACCCGGCTTCCCCCAAACCACTTCCTATTCTAAGTTTGAAGTAATTAGGTAGAGTTGAGTCAAGGAAACTTTTTAAAAAACATTATAAACCCATGTGAGACATGGAGAAATGATGGAGATGCACTCTCAAAGGAGTTGTGTGGGCCTGGTCTCCGGGTTCCTCTAATTCCACCTTACCTCACTTTCCACATTGATGTACTCATTTATTCGCTCTACAGCCACAATGTTGGTCTCTATTTCTGATGTCATCCTCACTAGCCAGTTCAGGGTTTGTGTGATCTACAGAAAAACCAAAAGACTAAAAATCATCCTGACTCAGAAGCCAACTCCATCAGTCAACCAAGGGCTTACTTTATGCTCAGCACTGGGGTGGGCTCTATGAGGAAGTGAGGAAAAGTCATTCCTGGTGTCCTGGAGAGTGGGGGTAAAATCAGCGGGTCGAATGGCTGGAGAACACCTAAGCTTTCCACTGTGGGGCTCCCATGAAGGGCAGTGTGAGCTCTCAATGGTTGGGGGCTAATGCTGGGATCGAAGTGGGATCAGAGCTCAGGTCTTCTGCCTGTCGGCCTCCTGCTCTTTACGGAAGGAAGGGGTTGCAGGTGGAGTTCTACAAATGGAGAAGAGCATGAGAAAAGCTGCCTGCTCCCTCTGTTCTTCTTCACCCTTGACCAAAAGGTGGGACATCCACATGGATTCTCGAGAGGCCAGGGGTTACTCAGATGTGAGCTTCTTTCAGAGAAAAAATTGGGAGTTTGCACATATGCATAGGGAGTTTTTGTGAAGTGAATGATGATTTGAGAAAGGGAGCCACAGAGGATAGGATCATGAGGACAAAGCGTGACAATTTCGTGTAGGTTGAACTACTATTGCTGCTCTTTTTTTTTTTTTTCGGTTTGGTTCAATCTAATAGTTCCCTGACTCTTTGCCTTGTTTGTCTTGGGGAACAAAGGGGTAAAGTCACAAGCAACCAACTGTCTCAGGTGGATAACAGAGTCTCTTTGGATGCCCTGGCAAGATCACTGTGGGCCTTATTAACTTCTAACGAAGATAGCACTATATAAAACACACTTATTGCTATGCCAGCCTCTAACATGTTAATTCAAAGGGATATCATGAAAGATGATCAAATGATTCATTTATTAAACAGTTACTGAGGGGCCAGCTACTGTTTTAGATGCTAGGAAACAATGTCTGGTATTTACCCCCAGTCATGTGAGATACATATATGGCTTATTAGACCCTCTTTATTGCTATTAGAAGAATATAATAGAATATGTAAGTATATTAAATTTATAGAATATGCAAGTTTATTTTTATATCACAGAATTATTTGTCCAAAGGACTTTCTGATTATTGCTATATTTGAGAGAAGAAATTTAATTATCTGTTTTGAACTGAATCAACTAAAGAGGCAAAAAGGAGAATATTAAATGAAACATATGAATTTGACTTCTTAAGCCCTAAGGGCAACAACATTTATGTCCTTTTTTTTTTTTTTTTTCCTGTGATACTGGGGTTTGAAATAAGGAATGCTCTACCACTAAGCTACAGTTCCATATTTTGAGATATGGTCTCATTAAGTTGCTGAGGATGGCCTTGACCTTGTGATCCTCCTTCCTCAGCCTCCCAAGTAACTGAGGTTACAGGTGTGTGCCACCACAGCCAGCTTTATTTTTTCCTTTTCTCCAGATGACAGTGTCTTCTTGGCTAGGGTAGGGAGCATATCAATGGGTAAGAAAGAGATGGAGTCAGGTCTTGGGCCTCAGTTTCTCCTAGTTTCAACTGTACAATATGCTCTAGATTTAGTTTAGGAATAAGTGCATGAATACGGCCAAATACCCAGCCTTCAAACTCACATTGAGGGCATTGGACAGAACAAAGCCCACAGTGTCCCCGCTCAGGGTGTCTTTATAAATAACCAGCAGCAAGGCTGAAGAGAAGATAATCAGGTTCCCAGTCAGCTCCAGGCGAATTGCAAGCCACCTGCAGGGCAACAGAACCATAGAGTCATCACTGATCTCTACTTCCTTATCTTAACCAGGAACCCTGGGATTCACAGAACATTCTCAGAGGGTGGAATTTGATAGGGCTGTGCTCTGAGAAGGTGCCACAATTTGATCTAGGAATATTTGAATATATTCCTAAAAGTCCTTAAATCATTTTTTAAAAGATAATAAATGGCATTTTAAAGGTCTGAGAAGAGTTTACCATGGGATCCTATAGTACAATGTCTCCCAATGTTGCCAAATAATAAGAAGGGCAATCGTTAAAAATATAACATTGTAGATTCATGTGAAAAATTCCTGGGCCCTTTCCTAGGAGATTTTGATTTGGGAGTCTATGATGTGGTTTAAGAATCTGCATTTTAAGTGAATGCTATAAATGATTTCTTTTGATCAGGCCAAGGAAGCAATGCCATAGTGAATCCAGATGTATGGTTTAAAAGCAAGCACCACAGAAAGGTCAATGTACCCTGTCTGACTTCAGTATTTTAAAAAGACTGAGAAGCTGGGTGTGGAGGGCAGTTAAGAGTGAATTGACAGGTTTTCAAGATGGCGGACTAGAGGGCGGCTGCATTTCATGTTGCTCCAGGACTCAGGATTCAAAAGAGGAGATAGTGAGAGACTTGGGACCAACTCAAAGCCACCGGGTGAGTCTCTCCTGTTGGGGAGGTGTCCCGGATGGGGCGGTAGCCCCGGAACGCAGGGAACTTTGTGAAGTGGAGTTGCTCGGCGAGACGGCCCTCCCCCCACTGGAGCGGTAAACACGGACCACTGGGATCATCGTAGAGGAGGCGGCTCAGCACAGCGCTTGGACTCGGAGCAACCACTGGGGCTCCGGGCGGCTGCCTGAGGAGGAGCTGCGTGGCAAGCTGTTTGGACTCAGAGCGACCACTTCTGAACACGGGGGGCTGCCCGGAGGAAGAGGAGGAACGTGGCGGGTCGCTTGGTCTAGGAGTGACTGCATCAGAGCTCTGGGTGGCTGCTCAGAGGAGGAGGTGAGTGGTGAGTTGATTGGACTCAAAGCGACCACTCCTGAACACCAGTGGCCTGGCCGGAGGAGGAGCACAGTGGGTCGCTTGGTCTCGGAGCGACCGCTCCTGAACACCCCGGGGGGCTACCCCGAGGAGGAGGAGGAGGAGGAACAGGGTGGGTCACTTGGACTCAGAGTGACTGCCTAGGGCTACGGGCGGTTGGCGGGAGGAGGAGACGCGAAGTGAGTTGCTTGGACTCCTAGTGACTGCATTGGAACACCGGGCAGTTGTCTGGAGGAAGAGGTGTGTGGCGGGTCTCTGGGACTTGGAGCTATTGTACGGGGCTCCAGGAGGCGGCTCAGAGGAGGGGCCGCATAGCCAGGCGATTAGGTGCAGAGCAGGGTCCCAGGAGCTAGGCGGCTTCTTGCTGGAAGAGCCGCACAGAGACACGCCTAGGGGCGGAGCGAAGGTTCCAGGACTGCGGGCAGATTCTCTGAGGAGAGGCAGCCTAAGGAGACTCGTCTGCGAAGGGTGAGGCTCCCAGGCCCAGGAGGTAGGTCCGGGCCACTGGGAACATTGCAGAGGAAGACAGCCCAGCCCAGGCAGTAGTTGTAGATTGAGGGGAACCTCTAGGAGGGCAACTGACCAGCGAGACCTCCCCACAGGGTGAGTCTTCCCTGCCAGGTGAGGTTTTCCCACAAGGACGGTAAAACCAGAGACATAGGCACAAACAGGCCTTGCCTCAGCCCGCAGCCTAGTTCCCCTTTGGATGACCATTGGTCAACAAGTGGAGGCGCCTCTGCCCACTATCAGGGAATATACCCCACCTGAGGGTCACCACCCCTAGAGAGGCAGCTTCCTTGTGGAGCTCTGCATTATCAACTTCCTCCAAGACTTCAGGCTACTGAAGGATAAGAGGGGATATACTAGCAATCTTCAGGGACATTATAAGTCAATAGAGGAAATCTGCAATATCTTAATGATCCACTGATTCCTGAACAATATGAGAAAACAAGGGAAGAAAATGCCCCAAACAAATCTAGATGTTACATCAATAAAATCCAACGACAGCATGGCAGAAGAAATGACAGAAAGGGAGTTCAGAATGTACATAATTAAAATGATCAGAGAAGCAAACGATGAGAGGCAAGAGCAAATGCAGGCATTGAATGATGAGATGAAAGAGCAAATGCAGGCATTGAATGATAGCACCAATCGACAGTTAAAAGAGCAAATACAGGAAGCAAAAGATCATTTCAATAAAGAGTTAGAGATATTGAAAAAAAAAAACAGAAATCCTTGAAATGAAGGAAACAATAAACCAAATAAAGAACTCCATAGAAAGCATAACCAATAGGATAGAACACCTGGAAGACAGAACCTCAGATATTGAAGACAAAATATTTAACCTTGAAAACAAAGTTGAACAAACAGAGAAGATGGTAAGAAATCATGAACAGAATCTGCAAGAACTATGGGATATCATGAAAAGGCCAAATTTGAGAATTATTGGGATTGAGGAAGGCTTAGAGAAACAAACCAAAGGAATGAACAATCTATTCAATGAAATAATATCAGAAAATTTCCCAAATCTGAAGAATGAAATGGAAAATCAAGTTCAAGAGGCTTATAGGACTCCAAATACACAAAATTACAACAGACCCACACCAAGGCACATTATAATGAAAATACCTAACATACAAAATAAAGACAGAATTTTAAAGGCTGTGAGAGAAAAGAACCAAATTACATTCAGGGGGAAACCAATATGGATATCAGCAGATTTTTCAATCCAGACCCTAAAAGCTAGAAGGGCCTGGAACAACATTTTTCAAGCTCTGAAAGAAAACAGATGCCAACCAAGAATCTTATACCCAGCAAAACTTACCTTCAAATTTGACGATGAAATAAAATCATTCCATGATAAACAAAAGCTAAAAGAATTTACAAAAAGAAAGCCAGTATTACAGAACATTCTCAGCAAAATATTCCATGAGGAAGAGATAAAAAACAAAGAAGCAAATCAGCAAAGGGAGGAATTATCCTAAAGGAACTGTCAAATAAAGGAGGAACCAAGTTGTGTCAAAAAATAAATAAATAAATAAAATTTAAAAAATGAACCAAATGACCGGGAATACAAATCATATCTCAATAATAACCCTGAATGTTAATGGCCTGAATTCATCAATCAAAAGACATAGACTGGCAGATTGGATTAAAAAGAAAGATTCAACAATATGTTGCCTGCAAGAGACTCACCTCATAGAAAGAGATACCCATAGACTAAAGGTGAAAGGATGGGGAAAAACATACCAGGCACATGGACTCAGCAAAAAAGCTGGAGTATCCATCCTCATTTCAGATAATGTGGACTTCAAGTCAAAGTTAGTCAGAAGGGATAAAGAAGGACATTTCATACTGCTTAACGGAAGCATAAATCAGCAAGATATAACAATCATAAACATCTATGCCCCAAACAGTGGCTCATCCATGTATGTCAAATAAATCCTTCTCAATTTTAGAAACCAAATAGACCATAACACAATAACACTAGGTGATTTTAACACGCCTCTCTCACCACTGGACAGATCTTCCAAACAAAAATTGAGCAAAGAAACCATAGATCTCAATAACACAATCAATAATTTACTTAACAGACATTTATAGAATATACCATCCAACCAAGAGCGAATACACTTTCTTCTCAGCAGCACATGGATCCTTCTCTAAAATAGACCATATATTATGCCACAAAACTAATGTTAGCAAATACAAGAAGATAGAGACACTACCTTGTATTCTATCAGATTATACTGGATTGAAGTTAGAAATAAATGAAAGAGTAAAAAACAGAAACTACTCCAATACCTGGAGATTAAACAATATGCTATTATATGATGAATGGATAACAGAAGATATTAGGAAGGAAATTAAAAAATTCTTAGAGGTAAATGAGAACAAAGAAACATCATATCAAAATCTCTGGGACACTATGAAAGCAGTACTTAGAGGAAAATTTATTTCATGGAGCACATTTAATAAAAGAAGTAAAACTCACCAAATAAACGACCTAACACTACAGTTCAAAGCCCTAGAAAAAGAAGAACAGACCAACACGAAAAGTAGTAGAAGACAGGAAATAGTTAAACTCAGAGCTGAAATCAACGAAATTGAAACAAAAGAAACAATACAAAAAATTGACAAAATAAATAGTTGGTTCTTCGAAAAAATAAACAAAATTGATAAACCTTTAGCTACACTAACAAGAGAAGATGAGAGAAAACCCAAATCACTAAAATTCGGAATGAACAAGGAAATATCGCAACAGACACGATTGAAATACAAAACATAATTAGAAGCTGTTTTGAAAATCTATACTCCAACAAAATAGAAAATTTCGAAGACATCAACAGGTTTCTAGAGACATATGAATTACCTAAACTGAACAAGGAAGACATGCACAATTTAAATAGACCAATTTCAAGTAATGAAATAGAAGAAGTCATCAAAAGCCTACCAACAAAGAAAAGTCCAGGACCAGATGGGTTCTCAGCCAAGTTCTACAAAACCTTTAAAGAAGAGCTCATCCCAATACTTCTCAAAGTATTCCATAAAATAGAAGAGGAGGGAACCCTCCCAAACTCATTCTATGAAGCCAATATTACCCTGATACCTAAACCAGACAGAGACACATCGAAGAAAGAAAATTTCAGACCAATATCCTTAATGAACATCGATGCAAAAATTCTAAACAAAATTTTAGCAAATCGCTAAAACATATTAAAAAGATAGTACACCATGATCAAGTGGGTTTCATCCCAGGGATGCAAGGTTGGTTCAACATCCGGAAATCAATAAATGTAATTCACCATATCAATAGACTTAAAGTCAAGAATCACATGATTATTTCAATAGATGCAGAAAAAGCATTCGATAAAATACAGCATCCCTTCATGCTCAAAACACTAGAAAAAATAGGGATAGTGGGAACGTTCCTTAACATTGTAAAGGCCATCTATGCTAAGCCCATGGCTAATATCATTCTAAATGGTGAAAAACTGAAAGCATTCCCTCTAAAAACTGGAACAAGGCAGGGATGCCCTCTTTCACCACTTCTATTCAATATCGTCCTTGAAACTCTAGCCAGAGCAATTAGACAAACCAAAGAAATTAAAGGGATACGAATAGGAAAAGAAGAACTCAAACTATCCCTATTTGCTGATGATATGATTATATACTTAGAGGAACCAGGAAATTCCACCAGAAAACTTTTAGATCTCATAAGTGAATTCAGTAAAGTAGCGGGATATAAGATCAATGCACATAAATCGAAGGCATTTCTATACATAAGTGATGAATCTTCAGAAAGAGAAATTAGGAAAACTACCCCATTCACAATAGCATCGAAAAAAATAAAATACTTGGGAATCAATCTCACAAAAGAGGTGAAAGACCTCTACAATGAGAACTACAGAACACTAAAGAAAGAAATTAAAGAAAACCTTAGAAGATGGAAAGATCTCCCATGTTCTTGGATAGGAAGAATTAATATTGTCAAAATGGCCATACTACCTAAAGTGCTATACAGATTCAATGCAATTCCAATTAAAATCCAAATGATGTACCTTACAGAAATAGAGCAAGCAATTATGAAATTCATCTGGAAGAATAAAAAACCCAGAATAGCTAAAGCAATCCTTGGCAGAAAGTGAAGCAGGGGGTATCGCAATACCAGATCTTCAACTATACTACAAAGCAATAGTAACAAAAATGGCATGGTATTGGTACCAAAATAGAAAGGTGGATCAATGGAACAGAATAGAGGACACGGACACAAACCCAAATAAATACAATTTTCTCATACTAGACAAAGGGGCCAAAAATATGCAATGGAGAAAAGATAGCCTCTTCAACAAATGGTGCTGGGAAAATTGGAAATCCATATGCAACAGAATGAAACTAAACCCATATCTCTCACCATGCACGAAACTAAACTCAAAATGGATTAAGGACCTCGGAATCAGACCAGAGACCTTGCATCTTATAGAAGAAAAAGTAGGTCCAGAGCTTCAACATGTCGGCTTGGGACCAGAGTTCCTCAACAGGACTCCCATAGCACAAGAAATAAAAGCAAGAATCAATAACTGGGATAGATTCAAACTAAAAAGCTTTCTCTCAGCAAAGGAAACTATCAGCAATGCAAAGAGAGAGCCTACAGAGTGGGAGAAAATCTTTGCCAATCATACTTCAGATAGAGCACTAATCTCCAGAATCTATAAAGAACTCAAAAAACTCTACACCAAGAATGCAAATAATCCAATCGACAAAAGGGCTAAGGAAATGAATAGACACTTCACAGAAGAAAATCTACAAGCAAACAACAAACATATGGAAAAATGTTCAACATCTCTAGTAATAAGAGAAATGCAAATCAAAACCACCCCAAGATTCCATCTCACCCCAATTAGAATGGCGATTAACAAGAATACAAGCAACAACAGGTGTTGGCGAGGATGTGGGGAGAAAGGTACACTCATACATTGCTGGTGGGACTGCAAATTAGTGCAGCCACTCTGGAAAGCAGAGTGGAGCCTCCTTAGAAAACTTGGAATGGAACCACCATTTGACCCAGCTATCCCACTCCTTGGCCTATACCCAAAGGACTTAAAATCAGCATACTACAGAGATACAGCCACATCAATGTTCATAGCTGCTCAGTTCACAATAGCCAGATTGTGGAACCAACCTAGATGTCCTTCAATTGATGAATGGATAAAGAAACTGTGGTATATATATACAATGGAATATTACTCAGCCATAAAGAATGATAAAATTATAGCATTTGCAGGCAAATGGATGGAATTGGAGAATATCATGCTAAGTGAGATAAGCCAATCTCAAAAAACCAAAGGACGAATGCTATCGCTAATAAGTGGATGATGACACATAATGGGGGGTGGGAGGGGTTAGTGTTAGGGTTAGAGTTAGGGTTGGCGAGGGGGGCAAGAATGGAGGAAGGAAGGACTGTATAGAGGGAAAAGAGGGGTGAGAGCGGTGGGGGAGAAGGGAAAAAATAACAGAATGAATCAAACAACATTATCCTATGTAAATTTATGATTACACAAATGGTATGCCTTTACGCCATGTACAAACAGAGAAACAACATGTATCCCATTTGTTTACAATAAAAAAAAGTGTGAATTGACAACAGGGAGATATAGGGGGACTTGTAGAGAACTATAGATACACATATATAGGCATGATTTATAAAACTTGACTTCCTCAAACAAAATGCAAGTTTGCACTAATAATTCTAGCATGTATACAAATAAATATGGTACATCTTTCACAATGGGGGTCCAATAAGATTTACTTATATTCCTTTTCCTTTTTGGAAAGCCTGTGAGAAATCAAATATCTTTATGATCAAATTCCTGACCTCCCAATGTTCCAAATATACTGACCATCATTTACCTGCTTTAACACCTCAAGGCACTTTAGAATCTACTCAAGAATTGTTCCTTCCTGACAAGACTGTTCTCCTTCAAGGACATACCCTTGCTTACCAGGGTCTGATGATGCTCACCACACTCAGGGATTTGCCTGACAGGATGTGTTTTCTGTTGTCAATAGATTTACCTAAAAATTCTCAACTCTCTTCTTTCCAACCCCAATTCTTTCACCACTGTAAAAAGAATATCATGCCTATGGAGAATATCTACTCTCAAGGAAGCAAATAGAGAATGTTCAGTTTATCCAGCTCTTGTATGTGGGCTACCAAAGGCTCACAAACATCATTTGACTTCCACCACAACTCTATAAGACAAGTTGTGTCCTTGCCATTGTGAAAGTAAAGGGACTTAGATTTTCCTTAGCAAGGTCAAGCAATTTACTTAGCATGGTAAATGGCAGAACTGGCCTAGGGACCCAGTCTCTGGTTCTAAAGCTCATGTTTTTTTTGTTTGTTTGTTTGTTTATTTGTTTTTAACGTAGCATGACAGGTGTGTGTGACCAAAATGAGTTTTACACACGGGTCATGCTTGTCTATCCTTGCATGGCTAATGACTAACATGCAGGGCTCCGAAGCACACATTTGGATAAATAACCCAAGGAAGCCTCACCTGTTGGATACAATCCAGGAAAAGACACATTTTTGGTTGATGTCGATCCCCACCTCATTTTGTTTTTTAAATCGCTTCTGGTGCTCAAATGCACGGATAACAGGCAAACCTAAGACGGTTTCACTGAAATGAGAATAGATGGGGGACCTGGTGACAGAGTCCAGACGTCTCAGTTGGCGGGAGGTAGCCACATAAAATACCTGAACACAAAAAGTGAAGAGTCAACCACATGATCCTGTCACACATCCCCTACATCTTCCCTTCTGGACATGACCCAACATTCTTCCCTGGGGAGACCAGTTCACATCTGAACAGGATGGGAACCTGCATCTCTGGCTAGAAGAATAAGGAAAGAGGCCCAAGGAAGACAGTAGTAGAAAGACTGCAGTTGGTGGGAAACAGAGGAAGATACCAGTGAGGAGACTACACCTTAGCCTAAGGGGGTTGACTTGCGAAACAACATGAGAAGAGATGAGCACCTTGTCCATATCCTCCCCTGACATCTGCATATGTTATCCAAATGAAAGTTTCTATACTGGTTACAGAAATGGTCTTCAAAAGGATTTTGTAAAGGAGGTTTGGACCCAAGGTGTTTAAAGTGGGAATGGACAGGAAATGGCCAGAGAAAGGAATACTAAGGTTTGGGCAAAATTGAAGAGCAGATTCAGTTGAGTAAGCAAAATCATGCCTCAATGTGTGTGAAGGTAAAATAGTTTTGGAAATATGCAGAATGTTGAGGATGTAAGAATGAACTGGTTACAATAGGATGCAGAAAGAATCTCCATGGTTTGAAGGGCAAGGAATGATGGAATGGGTTAGTAGTGCTACTGGATTTGTTGAAACCTAGGAAGAACTGGGTATTTGATAGTTAGAAGGCAAAATGTTATATCTGGAAGTTTCCTCAAATAATCCTGCCTTTTATTTGTTTATTTGTTATGGGCAGTCAGGAGACTATTATGGAGATACTGGTGTACCTGTGGAACTCTTAGACACAAAGGGGTGCCATCTTACTACAGAACACAAGGTCATATACCTCCAGACTATAGGGTCTTCAGAATGGTTTGCCCTAGGTTAAGAATCCATCACAAAGGCAGCTGGTGGGACAAAAGTTCTCCTCACAGCTTCCCTCTCCTCATTAGTTTCTATTATGGGCATAAAACCCCTTCCAGTTTTTCTGTGAAGCTTGGCTCCTAAGTTATCTGTTCCCTCAAAAAATATGTTGAAATTGAGTCTAAATCATCCAGAGATACCCCAGTGAAACTAGAAGCGTCCTGAAATGAAGAGATCTAGCTCCTACTGACAGACATCTCCAAGTAAAGATGCCTACCCAAAATCAAAAGAGGAAGCAGCCATGGCACAGTTCTTCTAGAAATTCCTAACCATCATGGAGTTCTTATGGAGCTGCAAGAATTTGTCCAGAGAGCTAATCTCAAAGTGGTCTTGAATATAAACATAAATTCATTCCACTTAAGGTACTAGGGGTGGGTAGTTAGGTTGTGAAGTGCTATGAATCATAATGTATCAGTTGATGCTGACAACTGAGCTTCAGACAGCAGCCATTGGGATCCTGAGTAGAGAGATACATGACTAAATGGCAAAGATGCTGGAGAGAAGTGACTAGCCACAAACAAAACAGGATTCTCAGAAAAGATTCTGGGCTTTTATGAGAGAAAGGCAGACCTACCCATTTCCAAATGTACCTGAATAGACACATAAATAATGCCAAGAGGAATGACGATGATGGTGAAGACAGGGGTAGCCATGCAGATCATGATGATGGTGCTGAGTATCGACAGGAAGCACAAAATCCAGCTGCGAAAGGTCTGAGGGAGAGTGTCATCCATGGTGGAAATATCCTAAGAATACATTTAGGACAGCTGGTGAACCAATGAATTTCTTGAACACTTTATATGTTCTTTGTTCCAGAGAAGAATCTGTTTCAATTCTGGGTTTCCGGAGACTCCTTCATTTAATCTTTATAAGATATTCATTTGCAATAGATTACTCATCATTCATCAAATTTATTAAGCTATTCATGATTATAATAATAATAATAATAATATTATTATTATAATATTATAATCCTTCTCTAATAACCAAACCAATTCAGCTGTTCTAACCTTATACAGGTCATGATTCTATTGAGTACCTAGAACAGAGCTGGCATTCAGTAAACATCTGTTGAGAAACTCCAGTTAACAAACCCTGTCACCCACCCTTGACTGAAGTACTATTCTACACTGGAAAGGTGTTTCCTCTGCCAAGCATAGAGCCTCAAGGGGAAAGGGATTGAATGTGATCCCTGACTAGCCAGTGTTTCAGCTAAGGAACCTAGAGGGGCCTTATGCCACACTGCTTTCAAACCTTGCAAAATAAATTTTAAAATGATAAAATTAGTGGATGGATGGATGATTTGGAACATACCTAGGAAGCCTGACTTACATCTTAGGTTGCCCTTGCCCACCTTCCTTAGAGGATTATATTGATTCTGTGAGTACTAAGGTGAGTCTAAATTATCTCTGGAGTTTCCCAAATTGGGTCAGGATAATAAGTCTTCTAGGAGAGCTTTGAATTGGGAATAACTCCTGAGTCTAATCTACCTTGCCCAAAGTCATATCAGAATGCAAATATGTAGCTATGTCTAGAGTTGGCAAAAAATAAGAAATCTTCACCAGCTATCAGTTCTATGCAGATCACTTTTGATCCTTACGTAGCCCAGATTCCCCGTCTTTCTTTTCTCCACTCTTTCTCCTCTTAAGTATTCAACCACTGATCCTAGAAAACCCTAGCTCAAAATACCCCTTTATAGGCTTGAGTTACCTCCCCTACAAAACTTACTATATGATTAAGATGGTTTCCTTTTTCATGCAAAAGCAATCCGCAAAGGATAACCTAACTCACTCACACGTTCTCTTTTCCAGAACCTTGGTATGGGGAAGACTATGCAATCTGTGCAAAATCCTATGAGAAATGTTCCCATCCAAAAGTGTTTGCTTGCTTAGGTTCCATTTAGAGAAGAGAGCCCATGTGAGTGGTCTCCAATGACATTTCTACCCCAGAGGAAGGTGACAAATGGGGACCAATTACCTGCCCACTTCTGAAGGGGTTGCTGGGTCTCCAGAACCTGGTTGTAAGGTATGATCTACCCTTCCTGTGTCTGCTCAATGCCCAGCAAAAAAAGGGGTTCATAGCTTCTCAGACATTTTATAAAATAAACTCTCAAGTAGAGAAATAAAAAATTGTGCTGATGATACTTGAATATCATTCAGAATGGCCTAGATTCTGCCTCTATTCCTGAAACTTTCACTCAGATGCATTTAAAAAGTCAGTGAATTAGGTCTGGATCATGGTTCATAGTCATCTATGATCTTAACATTTATTGAGTGCCTAGTGCAGCACTTGACTCCATAAAAGACATTCAGTAAATATTGTTGGATAAATGAAAGAATGCCAATGGTTCCAGAATCTGCAATAGATGGAAACAAAAGTTTGAGAGCCTCCTTAAGACAGAGATAGCTCTAGTCCAACATTCAGACCTCACTCCCTGGTTCTTAAATCATCAAAGATGAAAGTTTCAGGAATGGAAGCAGATATGAAGCAAAGGATGATCCTCCTGTCACTTTTATTCACTGCCACAGGCAATGACAGTGCTGTTACTTATGCTTTTCACTCTGCAGAATAATTCTTCTTACTGTGCTTCTACTCCCCTCAACAACCCTCGCCAGCTCCCTGGTTCACTTCTATGATTGAACTCAAGTCTCACCTTTTCTGACATTTCCCACTCAGTCATCCAGGTTGAGCTACTACCTCATTTCTCCATCATTCCTTTGTACTCCCAGAACACCTGTACACACGGTTGTTACTGGTTTCACCATATTCTATCACAATCCTTTATGTTATTGACTGTCTCCCTCTTTAGATGTGAGCTATGGAAGGGCCAGAGCTGTATCCCTGTATCCCTAGGTCTTTGGGACCTCAGGGATATGCTCAAGAAATATTTGCAGGCTGAGAGGACAAAATAACTGCCTAGGGGCATACAAGAATTCCTTCTTATTAGAAATAGAAAGATCCTCAGTATATAAACACATCATTGTATAGCCCTTGAGATACTTACACCAGCAAACCTGTTCACAATCCGGCCTATGGGTGTTGTGTCAAAAAAACTCATGGGTGCTCGAAGGATATTGTTCAACAATTGCTCGTGCAAGATTTTTGATGCGTGTATGCAACCATACACACTCAAGAAAGCTCCTACAAATATACATATACCTAGGAATGGAACCAAATTTTGTTAGCACCATACATGGGAATCCCTAAAGATTTATTCCCAGGACATAACGGAAAATGTTTTCCTGAATACAAGTAAAGTACAGGGCTGTGGTACCTCTCAGACATACCTTGTGCAAATCCCAGAGCTGCATAGATCCCAATTCTCATGTCCCTCTGAGAGGTTGGATAGTTAGTGCCATTGAGGGTTTGAGAGTCACTAGTCCAAGCACTGAGCCAGAGGTTGGATCCAATAGCAGCTACAGAATTCAGTACGTAGCTAAAGATGATGCAGAATATTGAACACCATCCTATTGCTTGTAAGTACTTCAAGTAATTGGAGAACTTCACCTGCAAAGCCCCCACCAATATTAGTAGATGCCCTAATGGTTTTTGGTTTGTTTATTTGTTTGTTTGTTTTTCATGAGGAATTATCTAGAACAACAGTCACAAGGAGGAGTGGATTCTCTTGGGGAAATTTGGTAGTCTGCAGTCATCGTCTCTGTACTGGGCCAGGATAATAGACCAATGTGAACTACCATGCAGGGCAAATAGCCATCTCATTATTAATGAACATCTAGAGGCAATTAAGAGGAGCAGGTATAATTTGGAATTTAAGTCTCATTAATTTGAATTGTGTGCTCTGGGTCTGATATGTTAGTTTCCTGGCTTCTAGAACTGCATCTGAAAGCAGTTTTGTTGTTCTCTACATATCAGAATGGGAATCAAACATCATGAAGGATCAGGTGAGGATATTTACAAGGAATATGTTATCTTCATAGAAAGTCTACAGCCTATGTTGTTTTAACAATGCATCTGAAGAATTACAAAAGAACAGAATATATTTTCCTGTAGATAAGTAATCGAGTTTAAACTGGTTTTTAAAATTTTCAGATTCCAAGCCCTATGTCACCTCCCATGTTACTTTTTTGGTGTGGTGTTCACCTTTCCAGTTTCCATGAATTCCTTCTTAATTAGCTTTTGCCCTTGTACTACTCCTTCCTTCCCCTTCAGGGCATTCACATTCCGAGTTTTCAAGGAGTTTTTCAGAGATTTTAGGTGCTGGCCACTGGACCTAGAGCTGAGAGACAGAGTGGGAGAGACTCCTCTGAGCATGTAGATACTTCCTCAGGGTCTTCATGCAAACTGATGTCACAGTCACTCTGCTGGCATGGAAGCAGATGGCTGTGGGAAATAAACACAAGTCTACCTCTTTATACAAGGAAACAAAGGTGTGCCCATGGCATCCCTCTTCTCAGGAAAAGTCCACAGAGAAAAAGAGATCAAGTGGAAGCATGAAATGATGAAGGCTACCAGCTGAATAAATGGTGTACCTGCGGCTCAGCGTTCGACGAAGGCTGTTCTCTCTCTTCATGGTTAAGGAGGCTGCTTCCTCAGGGAGTTCCTCCAGACCAGCCATCAGCCCAATGTCATCCTCTTCTTCTTCACTACCATCATTGACTAGAGAGACACATTAGAGGTTAGGGAAATGGCACAGTGTTCACAGTCCTATGAATAAGGAGAGAGAAGCCTTCTCTGATCTTGGAATCAACACAGGATCCCAGATGTACAAACAGGCTACAATAGGAGAAGAAAACCCCCAGAGACAAAAATTCCTTTGGATCAGGAAAGAAGTTTTAAGAATTGTTGTAGACAGACAGAAGAGTCACCATTCCCAGAATTGCCTAAAGAGATAATTATAAATTGGAAATGCTAATATTGAAGGTCAAAGAATTTTAAAAACTTTTATTAATTGAAAAGATTTTTAAAAGCATACCCTGAAAAAATAAAATGAAATGTAAAATACAACATGGAAATCAGTGGAAATAGTAGAATAAGGATCTCTGGAAATCTGTTTCTCCATAAAAGCAATGAAAATACTATTTAAAAATTGTCAAAGTCAACTTTTTCAGAACTCTGAAATTAACAAAAGAGTTGTAACAATAAAGGATCATTTTTTTTTTAAATGACTGGGTCTTGGTGAGAACTGTCCACCTTACAGTGGTTTAACTTGTCCTATTTCCATTCTTCTCTCCTTAACTGCTTTATCCTAGAAAGCCAACAGCCATAATATTATGGTAGCTGCAAAATCTAGCAGCCCAGCAAGGCACTCAACGAAATAGGGTAGGTTCAGAACTCTCCCTCCCCTCAAAAAAATTCAGAGGTGAATTACCATTACCTCACTTGTCTAGAATTCCCCAAAAACCTCCATTCACAAGACTTGTCTTTATTTGACCTTAGAGCTAATTCAAACAATCAACAGCAACTGTTTAACATCACAGCTGCCTGAGGTGACGGGAACAGTTGAGGCAAATAAGAAGCTGATCAAAAACTTAAATGGAAAATTTGGGGAATGAGATGTCCATAGAGGACTTTGATATCTCTGCTATATTCCTGGCAATCTAGGATGCCACACACCTGTAGAGCTAGGCATATGCTCAGAATAGACTGCAGAGGGCCCTAGCCTCTCACTTCAGACTGATCTTGTTGCTCGGAACAAGCAGGAAGCAAAGATTAACAGGGCATGGTGGTACATGCCTGTAATCCCAGTAACTCAGGAGGCAGAGACAGGAGGATTCCAAGTTTGAGGCCAGCCTCAGCAACTTAGCAAGCCCCTATCTTAGTGGTAGAGACCCTCTGGGTTCAATTCCTAGTACCACAAAAAATAATAATGAAATTATCAGTCCCATTAGCTGTTAGATGACCCTCACTTCACTGAGGAAGCAAAGGCTAAGGCAGAGATGTAAATGTTGCATTGCTGAAGCCATGCCCCAATATACACAGCCTCTCAGCAAAGGCCATGAGACTTACTGGTGCCAGGCATTTAAGGAAATCTTTGTCTAACCACCAGATGATCACTATGCCAAGTAGAGATTTCAGTGGCCACATATGACAAAGAACACAGATTTAACAAAATTAGTCCAGAAAACTAAACAAATAATCGGAGAAACAACAACAAACACCACTACAATGAAGATTGCCAGTCAACTACTAGAAACTAGGGGAGAGGCTTCAAACAGGTCCTCCCCTAGCATACAAAGAAGACAAATTGGGGCTGGTCTGTGGCTCAGTGGTAGAGCACTTGCCTAGCATGGGTGATGCACTGGGTTCGATTCTCAGCACCACATATAAATAAATGAATAAAATAAAGGTCAATCAACATCTAAAATATTTTTTAAAAAAGAAGATGAAATAAATTCCGCCAACACCTTGATCATGCCCATCTGCCTCTAGAAGTATGAACATAATTTCTTTCTCTCTTTTCTCTCTCTCTCTCTCTGTACTGGGGATTGAATCCAGGGGCACTTAACCACTGAACACATCCCCAGAGCAATCATCCATTTTGTTTAAGTCATCCAGTCTGTCATACTTTGTTACAGTGGCTAATTAGGTAGCTAAAACACAGAACCAAAATTAATATAACTCAACTGGCCACCAAGTCCAAGTCTCAGAATCAGAACAATAACATGTTAGGCTTGGGGCTTATATCACTGCTCAGAAACAGTCTCACAGGGTTTACTGGAATGAGGTCTTGATGGGTTGTCTTGTAAATTGTACTTTGTATATTAAAGAGGGTATTCTTCTAGAGGGGGGGCATCCTACCCATGGGGGTTTATAAAAGAATCCAGGAACTCAGATCCAGGCAAATCAGAAAAAATATTTAGAATTACCATCAGAAAAATGCCCAGGTTGTGGTGATGTGGTTGACTAAGCAATGATTCAGGGGTTTCTGGCTTAGACCCTGCCCTTGGCTTGGGAGCTTCACTCTCCACTCCAGGCAGGATCTCGTGGTTTTCTCCAAGCCAGTTCCTGGAGCGTGGAGAGACTGATGTGAAGTTTGACTCCTTCCTTTCTGTTGCTTCCTGATAACTTTGCCCCCACTCTCCTGGTCTGGCTCCTGAACCCTGTCACCCACACCATCTTGTTGTTTGTTCCCGTCTTGTCCCACCAAGTTTACAAGATTTGTGATTATGACTTTTTTTCAGATTTTTGTGCTCCCCAGGGTGATTTAAAAGCACCACACATTGGGCTGGGGTTGTGGCTCAATGGGAGATCACTCACCTAGCACAGGTGAGGCACTGGGTTTGCTCCCCAGTACCACATAAAAATAAATAAATAAAATAAAGGTATTATCTACAACTAAAAAAAATTTTTTAAATAAATAAATAAAATCACCACATATTGATCAGACCTCACAGTCAAAATACGCTCATATTTGTAGGCTATGTAGCTATTTCCTCATTCAAGTGATTTCTGGAACGCCCCTCCAGATCTTGCTTTCTCAACCCTGACGTGCTGGTAACCACTACCTGAGTCTGTAACTAGCACTATGCACAGTACTACTGCTGGCAGGTCTTCAGGAAGCATCCCAGTAAACAGGGCTCCATGACTGACAGGAGCTAATCAGTGAACCCAATGGCAGTGATATTAGGGTCTGTTCCTATGGTACGCTATGATTCTAGATAACTGACAGTATTTTTTATGGTCCATACACCCAGTGTTATTTGGTCTATTAATCAAGGTCCCTTTGTTAAAGCTTACCAAGAGTTTAACAGCAGACTATTTACCACCAACTTATGAAGTTGTCCAGGAACTGATTTTAAAGAATTTGAGGTAGTTGGAGTGGTGTTTGTCACTTGAATCAAGAGAAGCATGGCATCCCTAAAAGAGAGACCCTTGTGCCATGGGTGTTCTTTTCACAAGGGTTACTCACCCAAAACTTCAGTTGTAGGTTTTAAAGAGTGTTCTTTGATTGCATGTCAGAGATAGATTAACAGGATGAGCCACCCATTTGACGCAGGCACAGAATTTCAATGTCTGTTTCTTTACCCAAAACACTGAAGAACACAGTTTGCATCTCTGAGTAATTCACTTCCAAATGCAGTCCATTGTATACTAAACAATTTGGGAAGTGGATATTGGTTTACCATTCCCACCCGGGGCCCCAAGTTCCATCCTGTTCCAATCCTCCTTACGTACCTGTGACCTCCCCTTCAGGACCTGGACGTTTTACAAAAGTCTTCAGATTCTTAGCAAACACTCCTTTCTTGGCCAGCAAGTCATTATAGGATCCTTTCTCCAAGATGGTGCCATTTCCCACAACCACAATCTGATCCACTTGGGGAAGAAAGTGAATGCTATGTGTAACCAAGAGTCGAGTCTGTAAAAATAACATTAAGTTGTACTGACTACCCTATGTCTATCATCTTCCTGGATTACTCTTAAAAGGAAAAACAGACATGTCAATTCACACTGGGGCTTTGCATCAAAATGTGGTCCTGCCTTCTTGGTTTATTTTGCCTCTTTCCTTCCCAGCATCCCATCTTTTTTTTTGCAGGGGTTGGGGGGGTACCAGAGATTGAACTCAGGGGTGCTCGACCACTGAGCCACAACCCCAGTCCTATTTTGTATTTTATTTAGAGACAGGGTCTTACTGAGTTACTTAGTGCCTCGCCGTTGCTGAGGCTGGCTTTGAACTCCGGATCCTCCTGCCTCAGCCTCCCGAGTCACAGTGATTACAGGCATGTGCCATTGTGCCCAGCTAGCATCTCATCTTAAAACCTGAACCTATATGTGAAATGAGACTCCTATCGTTGTGGATGTACTCATACACATTTTCCTATAGTGACAATGAGGTTTTCCCTACACGCATTTTCCTCCACATCCCTAGATAGCAAAAGATTAAGCTTAGGAAAGTCACTTAAGATCAATGACTATCATAACTGATGCATATAAGACTAATTAACTGGCTAACTAATTACCCCTTTTCACCTATTATCCTTTCACTTACCAACTAACTAGCTGCACTACAAAGAACTGTCCAGATTCTTTCAGAAAGTTAGAGACATTGTGGGATAAGAAATTATTTTTGATCCAGACCTTCCCTGGTGTTAGAAACTCAGCATTCTGTGTATTCCTGTCTATTGACTACTGAGACAGGAACTTCACTCAGAGAAAGAAAGACACGAAGAGTAACAAGGCTGAATTAGTGACTCTGGAGATGCCCTGGGTTTCTGGAGAGATAACCTAACCCCACTACCTTTGTTCTCTACTTTGTAGCCCAATCAAGACCAGATTCTTCTTATCTGCAATATCCAGGAGATGCTCATCCCTTAAGTCTAAGCTCAAAGACAATTCTTGGGTGCTTTTCTGATTCCTCTGACAAGATTTGGGTATTCCTCCAATGTTCCCACTGTAGTCTGTATAGACCACGATTAAAACAACTCTTGTTTTGTAACATTAATGTTTGTTTTTCTTCATGTCTCCCCATTGGATTGTAAGTTACATGAGAACAATGACCAGATCTTTCCATCTATACATGCAAACAAATCTGGCATGAGGTGGGCATTCAGTTCATGAATGAATGAAATCAAGAAATCTTTAAGGAAAGAATCCAGGATGGAGAAAAGGAGAGACAGTGAGTTCCTGCTGACCCATACATCCTACAGAGAGGCAAAGGGCCTCAGGGGAACAGCAGTCCAGGTTCATCAACTCTGCCATCCTGTGTCGAGTAGCATTCAAGAAATTGTGAAGGGAATAGGCCAAACATAGTGATACTCTCCTTGCCCAACAACAATGGAAAAGCTCTCAACAGCAGAGGGGCTGTGTCAGCTCTCCTCCAACTCAGTTCACAGCATCAGGATACACACGCCAATTTTCCCATAGTAAGGAATGCTTGGTCTCCACCCACAACCAGTTCTAGTGACCTTCACCAGTCACTTCATCTGTACTATATGACAAGAACATTGTGAAACTCAAATGAGACCATGCAGTTAAAATGCTCAGCACAGGCCAGGGACATAGGGAATACTCAATAAGCATTAGGTCTTGTTTCTACATTCAGGTTTAGTCATCTTTTCCAGAAACAGTCTTCTCACATCCTGCAAAAGTTCCAGGGAAAATGCCTTTTTAAAACCTGCAGGATGACCTGTGCCCCACTGCTGGCAAGTAAATTGTTGAGTCATCTGGGTTTTTTCCTGTCACTGACCAGTTCTCTGACACCAGTTGGGTGTCCAACAATTCAATTAAATTTTGACACTAACTATCTGGAATTAGCACAGAATCCCAGTTTAAAGATTCAGTTCCACAAAATTGCCCCCCCACTTCAGATGTTGATACCAAGTCTCATAATTCTGACCAAATGGCTATGAATTGGAGGTTCCCATAACCCCCTCTATAATTTTCTAAAAAAGGTTCACAGATCTCAGAACACACTACTTAAACATTTGTCAGCATGTAAAGGATACACCTCAGGAACAATCAATGGAAAAGATACACAGGGAAAGCTATGGAGGAGGGATGTGGAGCTTTCCATGATCTCTCTATCCATCCCACCCTCCAATACCTTGATATGTTCACCAATTTGGAAGTTCTCCCAATCTCACTGTTCATGGATTTTTATTACCCAATCTCCATGCCCCACCCCACCTGGAGGTCAGTGGGTAGGGCTGAAAGTTCCAACCAAATCACTTGTTCACGCAGGTAACCATACTTGAGGATATGGAGGGGCTCTACCGTAAGTCATCTCATGAGTATAACCTCAGGTGTGATCAAAAGGGGCTCATTATGGATAACAAAAGACACACCTAGCACTCTTAAAATTCCAAGGGTTTTAGGAGTTTTGTGCTAGGAACTAGGAACAAAGACCAAATATATGTCTTATCATGACCACAGGTCCATAGTACTTATAGCCAATCATCCTAAGAGGCTCAGGGCCAGAGCCAGTTCCAGCATAAGCCATGATCTCACCATGGAAACCTTCTTGAGGTAGTCTATAAGGAGACTAGTCTTACACTCTTTCCTCAGGAGCCCAGGGAGCATGTAAATAAGAAAATCTGCTTCAGGACAGTAACTGTCCTGGGAGATGCGTGTGATTCCCATTCCTTTGTCCTTATGTCTTCATCATCTTGAATAATTTCTCACCTTGCCATTCAACAGGCCATTGGGGCCCAAGACCTTGTTGAAAATGTGTTTTCCTACATGCGCATCCACAGCTGACAGGGGGTCATCTAGAATATAGATGTCTGCATTTTGATAGGTAGCTCTGGCCAGGCTGACTCTCTGCTTCTGACCACCACTGAGATTTATACCCTGAAGAAAACAAAAAAGAATAAAATAATTTCTGAAGGAGAAAATAATTACTATTAAGTATTATTCCCTAGTCCCAACTTCACAGAGTTTAATAAGGAGGGGCAAAAGTAAAAAATTTGCCTCAAGAAAGTATTAAGAGCATAAAATTCTTACATTTCTTTATACAAATAAATAATTTTGATTCAAATAATTTTCAGTCCAATAGTTAAAGGCATGCACAATTTACATTTTCTATCAGATAATTTACTTATTTAACATTTTGTAGCTTTCCTACTCCATGAGAATCTAGAGGTATACCAGAGTAGAGGTTTTCTCTATTTTGTTCCTGGATGTAATCCCAGCACTTAAAATAATGCCTTTTGCATATTTGCTTAGTAAATGTATGCTGAATTAATAAGCAGAATCACACGAGAGTTGTCACTAATCTTCTAGCATTTCCAGATCCTTGCATCCCCAAAGGTTCATTTTTAGTAATGGAACAATGAATGAAAACATTCCAAATATGAAGAACCAGAAATTTTTAAATAAATTAATGCTATGTCTATAAAGTTATTTAAAAATATAACTTCATCATTTAAAATAAATTTTTATAAAAAATCATCTAATAACACGAGGTATTTAATAATATAGGTAAACCTTGGGTCAGTCTCTCAATCCTTTGCCTCATCAACTTTTATTTAGGTTGTGGAATTCCAACATTTGCTTCTAGGTATAAAGTTTAAAAATTCTGAGTTAATACACAAATCTCTGCGGCCAGGTAATACAAACACATTTTCTGATGTTTGTTCCACATGACTACCAATACTAGTCAGCTATGTTACTCATGTACTTTGCCATCACCCTTATTTTTTTTTCTTGAATATTTCTTCACCCTTCAAGGTCCCTTGTTGTCCAAGTACCTTCTCTCCAATCTCAGCCATGTCTCCTCCAGGCAATATTTCCAAGTCTGGGAGGAGAGCACAGGCCTCCAGAACTTGCTGGTACTTCTTCTCATTGAACTCTGACCCAAAAAGGATGTTGTCCTTTATGGTGCCATTCTGAATCCAGGACTGCTGAGGGACATAGGCTATGGTACCCTAGATAGGAAAGGATCAGACAGTGTGATAGTTGTACCTCCAGAAATGCAAGGTTGAAGGATGAGATGGGCAGAAGTGGGAGAGCAAATAGAACTTAGACTTCAAGAACTATGTGTCAGACTGCTTGAGCATCTGGTGTTTATGAATGTGCTTGTATTTATTACACTGACCAGGGAGAAAGACTCAATTCATCATTAAGCCTCCTTTTTCTAGACTATCATTTTCTTGTCACAATCCTGAAAATCAGAAGATGAATGCACATGCTGCTTCTAGAACAGTGTTTTAGTTCAACTCAATGAGTATACTGGACCTACTTTCAGGGAGTACCATAGATGACATTTTACGAAGCAAAAACTGAAAGGTTAGAATTAAGACACCAGGCGGTGCACTAAGCAGGTAATATCCAAAAAGAGATAAAGACCAACAGAAGCCTTGTTTTAAAAAAAAAAAACTTAGTCCCCCCAAACCAAAGGCCAAATGTTCTCTCTGTTATGTGGATGCTAACCCACAACAAGGGAGGGTTGGGAGGGAAAGAATAGAAGTTCATTGGATTAGACAAAGGGGAATGAAGGGCAGGGAGGGGGGATAGGAAAGACAGTAGAATGAATTAGACATAACTTTCCTATCCTTGTATATGAATACATGACCAGAGTAATTCCACATCATGTACAACCATAAGAATAGGATCCTAATTAGAATAAGTTATACTTCATGGATGTACCATATGCCAAAATAAACTCTATTGTCATGCATATTTAAAAAGATCAAATAGATTTTTAAAACACTGTTATGAGTTAGCAATAAAAAGCTTTCCATAGGAATTGGGGGATAAAGTTAAATCTGTACAGTCATCTCTGGTATAGTGCATTTTTAAAACTGCAACTTAGCTCACGAGAGATTGGTAAATCAAGAAACCATGTCAGCATATCGTGGAAGAAGAGATATTTCTTAAAATTTTCCAAGTGGGTCAATATAAAGCAACCAAGGGCAAGTTTTCTCATAATTGAAAAGAAAGCTTTAGGTCTGGAGATGTAGCTCAGTGGTTGAGTATTGCCCAGCACACACAAGGCCCTGAGTTCCATCCCTGGCATCACACAAAAATTAATTAATTAAAAAAGATTTAGCAATATACAAAGATCTTAAGGGGAAAAACCCCTGAAGTTCTATAGACCTGACTCTGGTACAAGTTACTGACTGGCTTAATAATTCAGAAACACCTCTAATTTCCTCTAAATTTAGCTCCCTGAGGAAGTTGAGAGTACCAATGAAAATGCCATGAAAACATTTTCCTGTGTTAAAAAAATCATGACAAGAAGGAGTCAACACCCTATGACAGGTTTGAATTAGGAACAAGTGTACTCAAAATCTAGTTCTCAAAGGAAGAGGTGAGACGCCCAAGGTGAATTGTAATGTTGGGTTGATGTTGAGTACAGATGCCAGTGCTGATTTTACAGACCCCTGCTCTTTTGCTCTTGCTATTGCTTCTGTTGATACTGTAGCAGACATGCTGACACTCTGAAGAAAGACATCTCTAATGAATAGTGTACACTCTTCCTATGCATATGAGAATCACCTGGGGAGCTCATTAAAAATGCAAACTCTGAGAACCAGAGTCTGATTATATAAGCTTGGAATGGGGAAGAGAGTCTATTGTTCACAAATCTACCAGATGGGTCCAAGGCCTCACCTACTAGTGTATTCTCCCCAGTGAGGAAACTGAAAGGCCCATATTTGAAAGTCAGAAGTCTTCTCCATTGGCATTCCCTCTCACCTTGATGGTGATGTGCCCATGGACATTCTCCATTTCTCCCAGCATGGCTGACATCAAGGAAGATTTCCCAGAGCCCACAGTGCCCACCACAGCTACCAACTGGCCTTCCATAATGTCCAGGTTCACACTGAAAGAAGCAAAATGATTTTGAAAGAGATGAGGGCTTGGTAGCCAAGAGTAGTTCAAACTCTGACTCTCCATCAAGTCTGGTATTATTGTGGGAATCACATTTGAAGTGGCAAACAGCACTCAAAGAGTGGGAGAAACCAAACTTTATGTTATGCTGGTGGGCCCAGAGGAGATTAGCACTTCAAATTCTGAGTGCCTCTTACCAGTTTTTCACAACATTTATAGGCTATCTAGTGTGATAAATTTTCTAGTCTAAAACGATACATAGTTGTGCATGTGGGAAGTATGTTCATAAAAGCAGAGCTCCTTAAGGGAGACTGGCTCCTCTTACAAGATCTTTGGTAAATCTCTAGCCTTGGGCCTTCACAGGGGCGTTTACACTTAAAAGGAAAGTAGTTAGACCCTAGGGCCTTTACAATCCAAAAGGAAGAAGTGAATGGTGCTAATTAGGTTCCCTGAAAACCAGTAGGCAGAATGGGTAGGGGAACTCTCTCCCTTTCCTAGTCACTAATTTTTACAGACAGCATCCTTAGTTTACTTTATATCCAGACCTGGGTCAGTTACCCACTACAGTATTAGATTTCCCCCTGAAGATTAGAAAATTAAGCTTGGACATACAAGACCTCACAGTGCTTCTTTAATGAGTTTTTTTTTTTTTTTTTTTTTAAGCTCTAAAAGGCTAAAGAATGAGTCCTGATTTATCCACTTCATCTATAAGTTATGCTAAATGTGCATTTCCAATGGAAATATTCTCCTAGAACCAACGCAGTACCATAGAATAAGTTCCAGATGTGAGTCTAGAGACCTGGCTTGGTTCAGGTCCTAATTCTACCACTGTGGGGTTAAATGATTTTAGAAGGTTACTTGTTCTAGACTAATGACTTCTGTTTCTAAACTAACAGGGTTAGACTAAATCAATGTTTTTCAAATTAGGTTATCAATAACAAACTAAATGTTACTTATTTTTACTCCAATCTTTTTCAAATTTGTGTATTCAATGAATAGCCCTAGCCGAAAGCAGATTCCTTGATCCTTCTGGGGAAGATCTGACTTCTCTGGCTGGGATGGAGCCTTCATTGGGCTATAATCCTGTAACCTGGTTTGCCAGCCTTATTAGTTGAGTTCCTAGAACATTTGGAACATTAGAATTTGGCTTGCAGTCTTTCTTTGAACCTGCCACTGAGTTGAACTTCTTCCAGACTTACAGCAGTAAAATGGGAACTACGTCTACTTTCCCCTCTGTAAAGGGAAGTTTTTGGGTTGGGAGGGTTCAGAGCAGGGGCTCCTGCCCTGACCCATCCTGTGGCTAGCTCCAGAGTCCATGTTCAGGACTACAGGAATAGGAGAGAAGGGCGGGAGGTCATAAGAAGAGAGATGATGAAGCATGCTTAGTTGTGAAGAAAGACATGGCCAGCTCTGTTTCCAATGTGCTCATTGGATTAGTTGGTGTGCCTAAGAGATGCTCTTTGTGTAGCACTATGGCAAGAGGCTTAGGGTAAGCACACCCACATGACAGAAGAGGTGGCCTACAGGGTAGAGTGTAGGAATGGGTTATTTTGATGTGAAACTCTAGACAAGGAATTGAATTTTATAGAGGTAGCTTCCATTGTGTGGTCTGTGGGGAAAAGTCAGATTCTAATGTTCCTATTTTTTTTTATTTAAAATAATGTTATTGTATTTTTAGACCTTTATTTATTTTTATGTGGTACTGTGGATCAAACCCAGTGCCTCATACATGTGAGGCAAGCACTCTACCACTGAGCTACAACCACTTCAAGCCCCTGATTATTATTCTTAAATGAATGAATGATCTTAAAGTTCAGGTTCTTGTGTGTAACTCTACCATTCCCAGAGACCAGGGTTACTTGCCAACCCGGCACTATCTCCATCAGTTATCTGGGAAACAAACATTGTCATGGGTTTTAAGCTGGAGAGTCAGACCATTATACAATAGGAAAGCTGGATGGCAAATAAAATCACAGGATAAAGGTTCAGAATCTTTGCTCTCAGCTTATCTCTCAGAGGCTTAGCCTACACTAGTATTTAACTGAACACATACACATGGTTTGCTTCCCCATGTATTCTATTACAGGGAATTTTCTGAAAACAGGACAGTCAAGAAGAATTCTAAGGAATAACAGCATAGTAAGAGGGCAACTCACTCTTGGATTGTGGTTTCTGCATCCGGGTCCCATGTAAAGGAGGCCTCCGAAAACTGCACAGCTTTGTCTATTGAAGAAAAGGCCCCCTCTTTTAGTTACATGTAAGTCCCCATATATCTACCTTCCCTTACCTAGCCCTCATGTGACTCTGCTTCCTTTATCAACTCCTAAGGTCACCTCTGTTAGATGCTGCTAGCAGGAGGCAAATGAAAGCTTCCAGGATGAGACTAGAAGTGGCCTGCATATTTGAAGTCCTTTTTTATTCAGAAGTCCTAAACCTGGTGGCCCAGATTCCTGAGTACATCCCCAGGCCCTCGGTTGACTAGTCCCCTTGTATGAGTTCCACCTCCTTAAACAAACCCTCCCACCCTGGATTCCAGACCCACCGCTCACCCTGGCCATGGATGCCCTCCAGTTCAGAACCTGTGTGTTCCTTCACTCCAGGCTACCTTCCCAGTTCCACACATTTGGCTCCACTCTGACCTCTGCTTCCTGGATCCTTTTCAGGATTCCTTGCTTGTTTGTTTTGTTTTCATAACAGCTGGCCTAGTTTTGCTTAGCAACATAGCTAAACAATCCACTCTGGGTGAAAACATAATTTAAGCTAACATAGTATGCTTATTATACAAGCATACGATCAGGACTAAACTCCCTTTAATTAGTTTGCTGCTAATAAGCCTTATGCATGTCAAAATTCTGGCACCAGCACTATGAATAATTTGGGGAAACAACTTCCAAATTGTTTACCAAAATTGTGGTCATGTCGAATGGCAGATGTGTCCAAGTCATCCCCTCCCAAGTACTTCTCTAACCGTTCTACAGAAACGCTGGCCTGGAAAGGACACAAAGGGTCTCAAGAATAAAAAATTTCAATAACTAACAAATAGGGAAAGGAACTTTGTCATCAGCCTGTGATTTGCCTTGTGCCACATCTAGAACCTCTGACCCTTATCACAGATCCAGTCACATTTCAGCCCTGGAAGCCATCCCACCCTGGACAGAATTAAATTCAGCCCTTCAGGAAACTCAAGGAGTTCAACTCTACTCCTATCTCTGCCCAATCTTTGGCCCTGTTTCCAGAAACTGTCTCATGCCTTCTTCTAAGATAAAGCCCTAATTTTCTACCTACATCTGGTAACAGGGTCCCTCTCTTGCTCTTATTTAATTGAGTCTATTCTTTGATGATAGCTCCAGTATCCTAACTGGGTTACCACTGGGACCCTTTAAAAAGGAATTGATCAAAGCTTAAACTGAAGTTGGCAGAACACTCAGTGGTCCCTGGAACATGAAAACTGGGGAGGTTTTCAAGGAGTTTCTACAAGGATGTTTTTCATCATCCTTCCTATCTTCCGACAAGGTTGTCATGAAATGGTTTCTCACGGCCACCTGACCTGATGAAGTATTAGGCTTTTTGCCTATACCTTCCTTAGGGACAAACTGCAGGTGATAAAAAGTGCTTAGCTATTGCATGGATCACCTCCTCAGAAACAAGAGTGCCCCACTATCTATGCTGTGTTATCATCCAAACCCTTTTTCTTCAGCGTTACACTGTGGGACAAGGAATGCAGGGAGCTGACACCTTTGCTGATCTTGCTTTTGCTATCTATGTAATAAACTTTACCTGAGCATATTATTTCTTTACTGGCCAGATGGGTCAGCCTTTCTTCATTCCCTCCAGGACAAGGAGGCCTTCTCCTAAACACCAGTCCTTCCTATAGCCAGAGCTGCCTGAAGCAGGTCACCACAATTCTCCTACTTCCCATCATTCTGGCCCATCACCTGCCCCGTCCACTGACTCTTCTGTTACTCACCAGGACTGGAGCTAATTGTAAGATGAGTATCATCAGTCTGCCACCTGCCTTGTGAACCAACCCTGAGGTCTGATCCTTGGCTCATCTCAGAGCTCAGTTTTCAGAACCCAGACACTCTGGCCCATCCAAGGCCTCCTAAACTCCAAACTCATTTTCTGACATGGCTCTAAATTTACCACTATGTGGGTTCATACAAAAGAGAGGGTCTTTTCTTTCCCTTTGCACTATTTGTCTAATGTATCAACACCTCAAAAACCTTAGAAAAATATGTAGGAAATGGGTTGTGGAAAAGGGCTTAGAAATATTCCCAACAACAAGGCTAATCATAATAGTCTTCACAAGGTTCCCTGTGAGTTTAAAAAGGTTAGCTTGGTAATCCTAATTTTAGAGTTACATATATTGAGGCTCAGAGAGTTTGCAATTTAAGACCAAACATTTGCCTCCAGAGATCAAACAGATCTAATGGAAAGTTCACCAGCAGAAGCTGGACATGGGACATAATAGGTCAGTTATTCTGGACTCTAGGGCTTTTACCCAGAGATAAGCAGTTAGCAGTGAAGTTCCTATGTACCTGGAGCACAGAGGAGATCATCATGGGAAGCATGCTCAGGGGAAAGCGCAGGATGTTGAAGAGAGTGATGGAGGTGAAGGCCTTTTCTGCATCCAAAATATTGTTGCTATCCACCAGAACATAAACAGCAAATGTGATCACAGACACCTGGGAAGAGTAAGGTCATAAGCAATCTATTCCTAAAAGGATCCAAGCAGCCTTGTGCTGTTTCAGGAACATAGTATGTAAACAGTGGAGGAACCTGAAGGATTATCTCAGCTTGCTGTTACTGATAAGAAAACAGCCAAAGAGAGAAAGAAATATTTTGCCCAAGGTTACAAAGTCAATTAACGAATTGCTAGGACCAGAGTGCAGATCTTCTTCATATCAATATTCCTCTTACCATAAACTCATATTACCTCTCCCAAGAAGACAAGGAACTGTTCTATACACATGCATTCATGCTAAACATCCTGAAAGCTTGTTCTTGGTTACCAGAACAGCAAACAGTACACAACGGTGGAACTAGAACTGGGGCCTAATGTAGGGATGATGACATGGGGGTTTCATGAGCAGTGATAAATTCCCTGAGTTTCTGGATCAGGCCTACAGACACTGGGTATCTATCAAGAATAGATGTTCCTGTTCAGGAAGCTGACCCAAATCCAAAACCTACCAAGTCCACTGACTCCTCTGCTACTCACCAGGACTGGAGCTAATTGTAAGATGAGTATAATCAGAGTCTGCAGCTGACCAAAGAGCCTCAGGTTCTTGAGCTCTTTCTTCCGGATGTTGTGGACTTGGTCTTTGAATGAAGGTTCCCAGGCAAAATATTTCAGGATCTAATAGGTTAGAAAAGAGCACAACCCACACTGTTGTCCTGAAAGGGCACCAGGTGTGTCTGATCTACCTACATTTAAGGATATGCTCCCTTGTTTCCAACTCCCTTATTTGGGAGTTAGATATCCAGATTATAAAGAATGATTACAGAGAGATAGTTTGCATTTGTTGACAACCTGCTACATACAAAGAATTTTACATATATTATCTCATTGAATCTTTATAACAACCTGTCTCAGTTTGCCTGGGACAAAGGAGTGGCCAAGACAGGGTCTATTTGTGCTAGAACCTAGAAAGTCACTCACTCAGTCCACTTTTGTAGAATCATTGTTTCCATTTAAATCATAAGGAAACAAGCTGAGAGAAGTGAAGTGACTTGCCTGAGGCCACCAAGCTAGCAATTGTAAAGATTCAAAACCAAGTCTTAATTTTGCCCCATTAGTAGAAAGACATATCAGAGTTCTGAGTAGAGAAATATCAGGGAGTTAAAAGAAGCCTCCTGTTTCATTTTTCAAAATTTTAGGGTAATATTAAAATCCATGAGTCCAAACAATTTTCTAAAAACTTACAGTCACCTTTAAAGAACAAAATGTATTATTTTGAAAGCTGAGAAACAAGCATTTATCTTGCCTATCCTGTATAAACTTTATTTTAGGGAACCAGCTAGTCAATAAAAGACAATTCTTTATAGGAATTCAGGTAATCAATTCCAAAGGAATAACAGAATTAAAATATCACTGTCTCACAAAAAATTTCACCATTTTGCAATTCTTAATGAAAAAATAGGTCTAAGCAACCATGATAAAATTTGTACATCCACATTTTTGTTAACCTTGATTGCATATTAGAATTCCTTAGGAAGCTTTTCAAAAATATAGATACTTAGGTCTCAACCCTCAAGAGAGTTCAATTTAAATGATCTGAAGTGAGTCTCAAATTTCACAGGTGATATTAATGCGCTGCCAGGGTCACAAAGCACAGTTCCCAGGGAAAGAAGAAACCACTCGGATAATACCTGAGCTCACTGAGTGGCCCTCACTCTTGCTATTTTGAAGCACACAGAACCACTTGAAAGTAATACCCTACCCCAAGAAAATCTAATTAAATCTGACTACCAATTTATAAGGAATACAGGAAACAAGGCAACCTGTTTCCTTTAATATGATAGAGGGCTGTTACAAATTAAGGTCACTATCAACAAAATGCCATATGTGGATATTTCTTTAACAAACAGCTAAAGAAGAGGAGTATGAGGCAATGGGGAAATTGGCATTGAAGGATGATCGTTATTTTTTTTTAGGTGCAATATGGTATATTATGGTTATGTTAAAAAAAGGAAATTCTTTTGGAGACACATAAAATGTACTTAAGAATGAAATGACAAGACATCTGAGATTTGCTTTAAAATAATCTCTCAGGTGTGACATGGAGATGGGCATCCAGATGAAACTAGTCAGATCAGGCTGACAATTACTGGGGCTGGGTCCACGCAGCTTCATTATATCATTCTGTATGTTTAAAATTTTTTGTAATAAAATGAAAAAACAAATCAAAATAAATGTAAATAAAAAAGGGTAAATAAAAAGATATCAAGGTTTAAAAGAGGAACTGGGAGGGATTATAGGAGATGAAACAGAACATTCAGGGGTAGACAAATCAGGAATCATGAGACATACAGTAGAGGCCAAGGAGCAGGACCACACAATCTCTACTGGAATTTACTAGGGCAAAGAAATTCAGTCTCGTCATTGCAACCAGAGGTCTACCAACATCTGGCTTCTTACCTTGATTCCACTGAGAATCTCATTCATGGTTTTCAAACGTCTGTCTTTATGTTTCATATTATTGAACTGCCAGGAAAAGGCAAAATAAACAAAACATGCTTCCATGAGAAAGGTTTGCAGCAGGTACTAATCCTCAGAGATAGTGGTGACTGTCACTTAGAGCTTGAGGTGCTCAGTGATGGCATTCATCTCTCTCCAACTCTCCCCGCTGCCCACTCTGGTTCATCTGTCCCTATCTTCCTTCTGATCCTGAAACGCGTGCATCTTGTTTCTGCCCCACAGCCTTCACCTGACTAGTGACATCTTATATCATTCTTCCCTTCCCCTTCCCAAGGCTTGCCCCTCATGGTCAGACTTGTGTCATTCAAGCTTGGTTTAAATGTCTCCTCCTCACAGAGGACTGACTCTCTCAACATCTAATTGAAAACAACTACCCACTCACTCACTATATTTCACCCTTAGTTCTCTGTATACTACTTATCAAGATCTGGCATTTTTCTTCTTTGTGTAGTTCTTGTCTCCCCACCCACAAGCAGAATATAAGATCCAAAAGAGCAGGAACCTTGTCTAATTTGCTGCTGTTTCAGAAAAGTGAGATGTGCTACAAATATTTTTAAAACAATTATTTGTAATGGAAAAAATGCAAAACATGTGAAGGAATAAGTTGTGAACACCATCAAGTCAACCCACCCAACCTGTGATTTCTGGCAGAACTAAGAGACTGTCTGCGTGAAGCCCTTCCACTTGGTTGTAGCAGGGTCATTGCCAGGACTTAAGAGTCGAGATGGTTCACATGACTACTCTGAGTGGTTGGTTTGTATCACTATAATAGAGAAACAGCATCAAAAATCACAGTTCTGAGGGCAGCCCAGCAGAGCAGGGTAGAAGAGTTATGTGCCAGGTCTCCTGGGAAGCCTTTCCCTCTTCAGTCAGGCTCTTCCCTCTAACATGAATGAAGACCACATAAGCCCTGAGTGATCAGAAGATGAAAAAGGAAAACAAAGAAACTCAGGTATATTTGGGATGATGGAAAGTTTTAAACCAACTTTGCTTTGTCCTAACTCCTTAAAGAATGAGAGCAACTAAAAATGTTTAGACTTTAAAGAAAGCATGTATCCCCAGGATGACTGTTTCTTCACCTGAATACTCCTATTCTTGGTGACCAATATTCCATTAACTGGGATGAGGAGAACCATCACCCCAACACCTGCTAAAACTGAGGGTCCCAACTCTCTCCATAGGAAGTAGATGGATAAGACAATCTGTAGAACAGTTGACCACAGCAGGTGCAGGAAGCTGGTCACATCCATGAGCTTCTGAGCATCCACAGACATCAGGTTCACTGTTTCTCCAATGGGGTACTGCTTTCTGGCCAAGTTGGATAGGGTCAGTGCCTAAAGATAAATTTAAATCAGGATTGAGATTCATGAGCAAGGCCCAGAAAACTGGGGAGGAGAAGTGGAAACACAGGAAGTGAGAACACAATGGAAGGATGTGGATGCAACTTCAAGGGACTGTGACTTCTTGCTTCCAAATATTCCTCACACTATTCTCTCATTCTTGACTACTCTTTCCTCTTTTTTCCACCTTTCTCCAACCCCACTTATCCACACACTTCTTTGCCCTGAAAACTCCCATTAATCCTTTGGTGTCAGTTTAGATGCAACTTCTGAGAAGGCTCCCCTGACTCCAAAGTTTAGGATAGATACCTCTTCTGGATACTCCTAAAACATTCTGTTTATCTTTTTTCATTACCTTCATTACAATGAACTGTAATCATTTTGGTTTTCTATTTCTGTACCAGAGGTAAACTCTGTGAGGACAAGGGCTACATCTATCCATTTCACTGCTATATTATGTGACAGATGGTAGGGAATCAAATACTAAAGAATGGGAGGAAAGAAGGGATAGAAGGATGAAGGGAAGAAATCAGCATGTATTGATTCTGGCCAGAGACTTAGTGGCAAAGTTAATTGCAACCACACTCTTATACTGGGATTTGCAAGCATTCCCAAGAAGGACAGATATTTTAGAATGGAGAGGAAAAATGCAGAGTTCACATTTCTGAAGCAAAATGTCTTGACAATTGTTAGGAATTTGTAGGTAATCTCTAGATGCCTGAATCTTATTTGTGGGCTTCTTGCTCTCATGTTAGAGAGATCAGAATGCTAATTCCCACAGGTTTGTCACAACAATGCCTTATACAAATGCACCAGAGCAATGAAACTGGCTTATACTATGCTCACAAAGGCACCATCTGGTGTGGCCTGCATCTCCCCATTAGAATGAACTGCCTTTTAATTCCCACAAAAACAGTATATGGACTATGACTGACCCTAGATGCCCACCTTTGTCCTACTCCTAGAAGCTCTACTGCCATCTAATCCAACAACACATTCTTTAAAACATGCTGGGATTCTTGATCATATAGTAGAAAGAGAGAGATTTCCTAAAATATTAGGCTACCAAGGTTCTAGAGGAATCATGACTAGCTTCTTTTCTGACTTTACATTTTCTATTAAGGCATTTTAACCTTCTCAAGAGAGGCAGGAAGAGAGAACAAGTATCTAAGCCCTGCAGGCTGAAAGGCAGATCCTGGGAAGCTTGTCAGCTCCCTAGGATGACCATGTCCATGTCTAGAAACACACTTTTCATGTTTAATTTCCAAAGAAACATTTAAAGAAGTCTGTATGGCTGATCAAAACTAAGTGCTGAGATCAGTTATCATTTCCATCAAGTTTCCTTAATCTTGGAATAAATGCTTATGCTTGTTAAGGGAATTGTCTTTTGTGATGTCTGACATAGTCTTCTTACCTTCTTATACACAGAAGCCATGATGGTTGTCCGTACACTCATTCCCATTACGAAGCACAGTTGAAAATAAGACTGAAGGCAGAGAGATTGGACTAGAGCCACAACAAATAAGAGGATCGCATAGAGATATCCAGTCCACGCATACACGTTAGGGTCACTTACAAAGGAAATCAGCAATCTGCCAGAGCAAAACCAAGTAAATGATGCCCATTAAGTCTCCAAAGGCTCCTCTCTCTCTAAATAACAAAAATGACCAGAATTGCCCAATGCCTTTGGAAGACCTAATTTCCACAGTCTTGTCAATGATCTTGCTTTTATTTGGAGATGGCTAGTAAGAGCTTATGATTGATAACCCATAGCATGAGAATGGATAATTACTGAAATGATCCATGCAGCTGCCCCTGCAGTGCTTTGGTCCCACTCCTGGGTAAAAGTTAGCTTGTCGGACAAGTTGATTCATTTCTAGAAAATGCAACCCTAAAAATTAGGACAAGTATCCAGAATGAATTAAGGGCTTCCCTTATTGTGGTTCATTCAAGATCATGGCAGACAGCAAAGTTTATCATATTATTCTGAACCTCTTAGGAAAGGCTCTGGCTATAGGGAGAGAGAAGTTAGTTGCCTCCCTGGGTATGCTGTCCACCTTTGGGTGTGGCTCAGATCATAGCAGTTCTGTTGAACAAAAAAGAGGACTAACCTGTATCTGGCCTCCTATGAGGTAGTTAGGAATGTGAAAAAGAGACACCAAGTATATATCATCTTAAATCTTGAAAAATTCTTTGTGCTCTACAAGAACACAAAGCTGTGAGGAGAAATAAAAACTATGAACATTTTTTAAAATGGGAATTTAGCCAGGTATAGTGGTGCAGGCCTGTTATCCTAGCAACTCAGGAAGCTGAGGCAGGAAGATTGCAAGTTCCAGGTGACCTTAGGCAATTAGCGAGATCCTGCCTCAAAATAAAAGATAAAAAGGGCTGGGGATGTCACTCAGGAGTAAAGCGCCCCTGAGTTCACTCCTAATTCTGCCAAAAATAAATGAATGAATGAATGAATGAAATGGGAGTACTATAAAAGCTCTTGCCTGTCTACCCAAGAGGCAAAAAAGGAGGGTGGCAGAGGTGGCCCTGAAAGGACAATACAAGACCTGGGGACTCACTTCAGCAGCTGAGGATTCATAAACACCAAGATATCATACACTATCTTCAGAATGAATGATTTCAGGAGAATGACCCAGAAAGTCTTGAAGAGGGCTTTAATCAGCCATGACTTGGGAAAGTCTTCTGTGGGCCCAGATTTCTTCTTTTTTTTCTTTTTGGCTTCTTCCTGGGTACAAAACCAAACAACAGAATCCACAGAGTTGCACAGTACAAGATTTTGTCCCTGCCCTGAACAACTCCAGAGTTCTAGCAGAGCCTTTGTGTTGTCTTCTTTGTATAGATCTTAATCTACTCTTCATCACCTGACTGGCCACCCTCCTGTTCCTCTCTCCCACTGCTAACTAATATTGTCATCTATTTTGGATTAGGAAAGCAAGCAACTGTAAAACAAAGAACAGAGGGCCTGAGGAGCAATCCTGAGAGGGAAGGACAGGGACCCAATAGTATAGTTTTTAAATTCTTAGATGTCTTTGTTTTTCTTGCTTATGGTTGTTGGGAGACGTTATGGATAGAACTGTATGCACCCCCCCCCAACAAAAGATATGTTGAAATCCTAAACTTTAGCACCTGAGAGTGTGCTCTTATTTGGAAATGGAATCCTTGCAGGTGTAATCAAGTTAAGATGAGGTCATTAGGGTAAGCTACAATCCAATATGACTGATGTCCTCATAAAAAGAGACAGACACAGGGAGAATGTGGCCATGTGATACCAGAGGTGGAAAATAGAATGGTGCATCTATAAGCCAAGGAATGACCAGGATTTCTGGCAAAAACCAGAAGGTGGGAGAGGCAAGAAGGCTCTCTACTACAAGTCTCAGAGAGAGAATGATTCTGCTGATACCCTGATTTCAGACTTCAGGCCTCCTCACCTGTGAGAGAAAAAAACCTTCTGTGTGTGTGTGTGTGGAGGGCATCCAGCACGCTGAGCAGGTGCTCTGCCACTGAGCTACGCCCTCAGCCTATGCTGTTTTAATGCCTCCAGTTTGTGGTACTTTGTTATGGCAGCCCTAGGAAACTAACACCTGGGGCATAAATAACTCATTTACCAGCCTCTTTTTCTAATGTTCTGACCCCATGTCCCAAATTCCAGCTTCTCAGCCTCTTTCCAGGATTTCTACCAGAAACACACACACACACACAGACACACACACACACACACACACACACACACACAGACACACACAGACACACACACACACACACACACAATTTTTAATTACTGAGGTCCCATCTGATCAGCGTCTCTTGCCCAGTCATCTGCCAGGCTCCTTTCAGTTTCCATTTCTATCCCACAAAAGTCCATACTCCAGGCAGCAACTCAAGGAAGCTTTTAAATATGTAAGTCTCATCACATTATTCCTCTGCTCAAAACCTTCCTCTGGCTTCTCTTAGACCTCAAATAAAATCTAGACCCTTTCTTCTGGCCTCAAAGATCTATGCAGCTTAGTCCTTGTGCATTTCCTTGAGCTTATCTCAACATGCTCAGTCTCTCAAAGCTCCAGGGATTTCCTTTCAGTTCTCTGAACAAGATGGACATGTTCTCCTCTTGGTCTTACCCTCCTGCTCCCTCTGGCTAGACTACAATGTCCTCTGATTGTCCCTCATCATTTGGGTCTATATTCAAATGTCACCTCTTCTCGGAAGTCTTTCCTATTACCCTATCTAGCATCTCTTCTTTTCTTTTTTTTCTCCTTCCTTCCTTCCTTCCTTCCTTCCTTCCTTCCTTCCTTCCTCCCTCCCTCCCTCCCTCTCTTCCTTTCTTTAAGTCTCCCAAGTAGCTGGGACTACAGGCATAAGTCACCATGCCCAGCTCATTTATTTTCTTAATAGCATTTATGACTTTCAACATATGTTATTGTTTATTTTCCAGCTCTCTAAAGATAGGTACTCTGTCAGGCTTGTTCCTTGTACCCAGTGTCCAGACAAGCAGCTGTGCTCTGTAAGTATTTTTGAGTGAATGAATTGAGAACTTTGTTATGACAGCCCTAGGAAACTAATACCTGGGGCAATAATGATCCATTCACCAACCTCTTTTTCCAATGTTTTGGCCTTATGCCCCACAATTCCATCTTCTTATTAGCTTCTAATGCTTAATCTCATCAAGATACAAATTCTAGTAAGGCTAAGATATTATTTAGGGAAAAAAATTAGTGGATATTTTCACACATACTCAAAAAGAGAGAGAATAGTACATTGCACCTCCATGTATCTGTCACTAATACTACCAATAATATAAAATACACTTTAAAGTACAAAGTACTATAAAAACATAAGAACTTAACCACCATGACACTGTTTCTTGCCTGAGACATAAAGTACACTCACACAGACACTTATGGGAAAATTACCAAGACAAGAACATCTTGGCTTTGACTCTGGTTCTTGTTCAAGCCATGCAGTGTAGCTCCAGAGTTCTGCTGGGATTTCTTCTGCTGCCGTTTCTGGAATGCCCGCCTGGCTTTCTGCAGCCCTTTTGCCATGAATATTTCAAACCTGTTCTCCATTGTCTTGGCTTTAAATCCTTCATCAATATCCCAGACATCTTCAAGTGTCAAAGGTTGTTTGTAACCTTTTAGAACCATGCTGGAACAAGAGAGACCCACAGGCTGAGACCCCATAGACTGCGTCACAGGTTGTCTCTCTACTGCTTCTATTGAAGCCCACCTCCCAGGTCTGGGATATAAGGGTAGAAGGATGGAACTTCTCTACTGCTCCACTCTCCCCACCTCTTGGCCCTTGGAAGTTGACTCAGGAGTAGGGAGAACAGAAAAGGGAGTGTATAGGGCCAACAGAATGTGTTCAAAGACAGCAAGACGAGGGGAAGAGGATTGACCCTACTTTGTTAAGAGCCAAAACCCATCACCTTCCCCTGCTCCTGGCTCCTTCTTCTTTTAATACTGGCTACCTCTCTGCACTCAGTCATCTTTAGGAGCCTCCGTAATGCCCTTATGAAGTAGAGCTGGCCTCATGGTTGCCTCCACACTATCTCTCTAGCTCTCGGCTTCCCAAACTGAGGTTTGAGAACATGGTAGAAAATAAATTACAACTTCATTTGTAATAGCTTCTAACTGAAATCCAGCTTTTCCTCCTAATACAAGTATAATATGGGTGCTTTGTCACCAGGAGACATCAAAAATATTTTCGTGATTAATTTGTATTCTTCACTACTTTAACATTAAGGTCAATATTAGACTCACCACTAGATCTTGTTATTTAATGTGTTGATTTAAAAGTACATGTATTCCTGTATCACAAATTTGCTTTCAAAATATTTTGATAACTATACTTTGATATAGTTTATTTCTTCTGGATTCATGGGTTTCACCAGTCTGGCAAAGGGGTCCATGGAATCACAAAGGCCAGGGGTACTTGTTCCAGATCCTCTGACAGCCAAGCCAGCTATTTCATCCCTTATCCTTCAAACCTCTGCCATGCTGCCTGCTCCTAATTGCCCCTTTCCTGTCCTGCTGCTTTTTCCTTTGTTTCCTCTGGAACTTCCAGGCTACTAAGAGTAGTTCCCTCCCATCCTCTCTTCAGCAATTTAATCTGCCTAATGAAAGGGCTGAACCAAACTGACCTATAAATCTTAATTTTTTTTTTTTTTTGGTTTGGCGCTGAGGGTGGAACCTAGGACCTCATGCATGCTAGGCAAGTGTTCTATTACTGAGCCACATCCCCAGCCCATATGACCTATAAATTTTAACACTGACTTTTAGTAGAAAAGAAATGGAGGCCACAGGAGGCATTATTATTTTTTTTTTTTAAATTAAGCTTTCCTTCACTTTCAGAGAAGTGAGGGGGTAGGAATACAGAAAACCCATACTCCAGGCATTTCCTACCTGTCATACCAACTAAAGGTAATGCTACTCAGAAATGAAGCCGTGGATGATGGATTCTGAAAGATAGAAAAATATTTAAAAGTAAATCAATTGAAAAAAGGAACTTATGGGACTCCAAAATTAGAACCTGATTTTTCTAGATATGATGTTCTAGAAGCTAGATATGATGCTGAAGTCAGTTGGTCAACATGTTACTTGGAAACCGTAAGATAACTACTAATGGAATGGTAATCAGATTTTCTGTCATACATGTATGAATTAATAGCCTATGCTGAAGTTTGATGGGTGAATATAAAAGTCAGTATTTCAATATGTTTCTTATGTATGACATATTCTGTCCTACAAGTTGAGCATCCATTATCCAAAATGCTTGGGATCAGAAGTATTTCAAATTTTGAAGATTTTCAGGTTGTGTGATATGGCATAGACTTTCTGAATTTTTCAGATTGGGAACATTTCTGATTTCAGATTTTCAGACTAGGGATACTCAACTGGTATCTTATTCTGGGCTCATGGGACCTCCATGACACCTAGGTATCTTAAAGTTATATTTCTTTTTGACAATTATATTTTTTTAAAGTTATATTTCTTAAGATATCATCCAATTAAGTAAGATATGAAATGGGAATATTTGGAGTCTCACATTTGATGAGTCACTTTTTTCTGAAAATGCTGAAAGGATGAGGATCAAGATCTGGAATCCATATGAGATGAAGAACAGGCAGGAATAGGCCAGATTGGAATTATTGTCCTGTGGGCATTAAAGAAAGAAGAAAAAAAAAAACAAGAAAGAAAGAAAATGAGTCTTTTCTCTGCATTAAGACTAACTAACCAGAGATACAGCCACATCAATGTTCATAGCTGCTCAGTTCACAATAGCCAGATTGTGGAACCAACCTAGATGTCCTTCAAACGATGAATGGATAAAGAAAATGTGATATATATATATATATATATATATATATATATATATATATATACAATGGAATATTACTCAGCCATAAAGAATGATAAAATTATGGCATTTGCAGGCAAATGGATGAAACTGGAGAATATCATGCTAAGTGAGATAAGCCAATCTCAAAAAACCAAAGGAAGAATGATATCGCTAATAAGTGGATGATGATACATAATTGGGGGTGGGAGGCGTTAGTGTTGGGGTTGGAGTTGGGTTTAGGGAGGGGGGCAGGAATGGAGGAAGGAAGGACTGTATAGAGGGAGGGGAGGGGTGGGAGGGGTGGGGGAGAAGGGAAAAAATGGCAGAATGAATCAAACAACATTACCCTATGTAAATTTATGATTACACAAGTGGTATGCCTTTACGCCATGTACAGGCAGAGAAACAACATGTATCCCATTTGTTTACAATAAAAAAAAAAAGACTAACTAACCCATAAATATCAAAGCTATGGTTAAAGCCTATTATCAGATCCCAGAATACAATTCTGTCTTGGAGTCAAACTTTCTTAATGTTCTTACCTGTAGGAGTGCCCGGATCAGAGTCTGAAATTGGAAAGTGCCACAGAGTATTGAGAGAATCCAGAATAGGGACAGGAACCAAGAGTTCTTCTGTATACACCATTGCCTGCTGTCTTGGATCAGCAAAACCAGGAGCTAGAGAGATTCACATGAAGTTCTGAAGAATAGTGTCATTAACCAAGGGCAGGAGGGGAGAAGGATGTCAGAAAACATGGGAAGAAAGGGGATTGATGAAACTAGTCTGGCCAGGCAGACTGCACACAAATGCCAAATTGTTTCCTCACTGATTCACCACACTTGGGTGAGAAGTTAGCTGGGAAAACAGAAGGTCATTATCTGCATTTTAGTGGAGCAATTTTGGGAGGTATGGTAACCTTTTTAAGAGCAAAAGAAATTAATATCAGGCAGCAGTCAAGTCAAGGAGGCAGATTCTGATAAATAGGTACAAGTTGTCTGTATCTTGGTTTTCAAATATTGAATTGAACAATTAATTTTTAAAATCTCAAATCTTTGCCTTGTATTATCATTTCACTTAGATATATTGGTTCCATAGACCTGGTGATATGCTAGTAAATTGGTATTTTGAGGAAAAAAGCACCAAGATTTGTAGCATTTGCTGATTTTTATGTGTAAATATTCTCACTATGGTAGATTCCAAACTCCAACATGATTTCACTAAAAGCAGGTTTGAGAGGAGAAACACATAACCAGCTCAGTACACGTGAGTTTCAGTACACCACTGTCTGGAACCTTCTTTGCTTGTTCTGTAACAGTGATAGTCAACAAAATGCCTGGAGAGGACTGGCAGATCATATGACTGAGTGAAAGCCAGGCAAGAGAAGCAGGAGGCTGTGCTGAGCACACCGTCTAAAGGAGGCAACTGCTTCTCAGACTCAGCTGATCACTGCCCTGTGGGAATGTAGATCCATGGTTGTCAGATATTTTGATTTTTCAAGAAGTTTTGCAAATACAAATAATGATGCGGCATCATCCTCTTTTTAAAAGGAAAGCAACTAATCCAATTGTTTTTAAACATTGTACAAGCTCCCTAAAGACATACCTGCAGGAGAGATCAGTTTCTAATGTCAAATTTATACAAAAGCTCTAGACTCAGTGATTAGTCACCAATCGATTTAAAATAATATTTACAACATTTAAAAGTTCATTTACATCAAGAAACTTAGACATCATCTGTGATACTTAGATGGCAAGATATGAAGTCATAAGGTTGTGTTCAAAAGAAGAGGAAGAGTTAAAGTTTGCTTCACCCTACTACAACCAATCTGTGCTTCACTGTGAGTCCTAGAAAAAGATAGATAAAATTGGACTTAATTTCATCCCCAAAGAGTACACTTCAGCTAGATGTCTATGGGTAGAGAGAAGATTACACAGTGTGGAAGTGGCAATGGGCCTTACCCATGTGCACAGGTAGAGGATTGGATTGGTATATTTAACAGGAGGGATTGTGGCTTCTCCAGAGTCTTCTGTGAGCACAAGGGCCAACTGTATGGCTGCTAAAATAAGAAGAAACACAACAAGCACCTGAGAAGGGAAAAAGATCACTGTTAGGAGCATGTCATTCTTCTTCTTTTAATATTTCTTCTTTTTTGTTGGTGCATTATAATTATACCTAATAACAGGATTCACTGTTACCCATTCATACATGTATATCACATAATTCTGCAAACTTAGTTCCCCAGTACCTGTCCTTTCATTCCCCTCCTCCCTTCCCCAGCCCCCTTCCTCTAATCGCCTAGTCTCCCTTCTATTTTCATGAGACACCTCCACCCAGCCCGTTCCCCCTTTTTTCTAACTTCTACATATGAGAGAAAACATAAGACCCTTGATTTTTCTGAGTCTGAATTATTTTGCTCAACATAAGAGCATGAAATTCTTCATGAGACTCAGTACTGAATGATCTCCAGTAATGGATGGAGAAAAAATGGTGATACAGAGAACACAATGAATATTTCTGAGGTGAATGAATTCATATAGTTTAAGTAATGAAATAGAGTTTAAAGCCATAAAAATGTTTTTGAGGAAAGCTGAGGGTGATGGCTTTAAAATATGTCCACAAAATTTTTAATACTCCTCTCTTCACAACGTAGAGTTCAGTTCTCCTTCCCTTTTGTGTGGGCTGGACTCAGCGACTATTTCTAATGAACAGAAAATGGTGGAAGTGACAATGTATGGATTTTAAGACTCAGGCATAAAAAACAACTGGCTTCTTTCTCCTTGTTCTCTCTCAGATCCCCAGCTCTGGGGAAAGCTACCAGCCCCATCACGAGGACATTCAAATTGCTCTAGGGAGAGGTCTGCGTGGTAAGGAAGTGAGACCTCCTGCCAGCAGCCATGTGAGCAAGTCCTCTTAGAACCTGTTCTCCAGTCCAGTCAAGCCTTTAGATAACTGTGGTCCTACCCAGAACCCATGAGAGACCCTGAAGTAGAAACCATGCAAACAGCTCCCAAATTCTTAATCAACAGAAACTGCGAAGAAATGTTTAGTTTTTCAATCTGCTAAATTTTGAGTAATTTGTTACACAGTAATAGAAAGCTAATGTACATGGTTTAAAAGAGGAATCTCCTATCCCAACTGGGGTGATACTCTTCCCTTTCCTTGGTCATTAGTCCCACATAATCTTTGAATCTTTATTATTATTAATAAGTTATTCAATTAGTTATTTATTAGTTATTAGTTATTAATAAGTTATTTATTATTATTAATGTTATTGCAAACAATTGTGACTATTTGACCCCAGGATGAAATCAAGTTAAAAAATAATTTGTCCTCAGAGGTCATAAGACATGAAGCACATTGTACTGTGCTAGGGATCTATCCCCCACCCCCACCCCCACACTGGCCAACCCCACCAGAAGGGAAAATTACTGCCTCTGCTTAGGAAGTTTTAGTCCCCAGATGAGGATTATCCACTATCATCTCCCCTTCTCTCAACCTTTCTACTACTATCCATCTATCCCTGCTTATTCTTATAAGTCTCAATCATCCAGAATGACTCAGGCAGAGATATTGGGCCCTTTCTAATATAAAACAGTCAAGAAAGGAGAATTTTTTTTTATGGGGGGCAGGTACTGAGGATTGAACTCAGGGGCACTCAAACACTGAGCCACATCCCCAGCGCTATTTTGGATTTTATTTAGAGACAGGGTCTTTCTGGGTTGCTTAGCACTTTGCTTTTGCTGAGGCTGGCTTTGAACCTGTGATCCTCCTGACTCAGCCCCGAGCCACTGGGATTACAGGCATGTACCACCATGCCCAGCAAGGAAGGAGATTAATATACCCTTAACTAAAAGGACCAGCCTTTTTATTTACCAAGTAGGGTCAAAGACATGTTAATAACTGGATTGTCTCTTACTCAAGTATAATATACTGCATTACACTTTCTTCATATGAAACTATGAGATTGGGGGGGAACCACAACTATTTAGAGGTGGAAATTATGTGTAGCTTTAGGTAAATTAGGAGGTAAAATAGAACAAGCTAGGACAAAAGCACCCACCCTTAAGGACAACGAGGTAGAGAGAATACAACCAGCAGATCCTACCCAGCCTGGGAAAGAAGGAAGCCTTGCCACAAGTCTACATATGTTCAACTTGAAAGAATTGCTTAGAAACACATTAAGTAATTCATATCAAAACGGATCTATTTACTTTATAGAAGAACTTCTACAAAGCAACAACAACAACAAAATCCCAACAACTCATTTCAAAAAATGGCATGGAATATAAAAGGATTAAAAAACACAAATAACTTTTAAAGATATGAAAATATGCCTCACCTCACTAAGAGCACAGTTTGAAATTATAAGGACATACCATTTTTATCTAACCAATTAACTAACATAAAAAATGCTGGGGATTTAGCTAAGTGATAGAGCATGTGTGTGTTTGGCATGCCTGGGGCCCTGGGTTCCATTTCTGGTAATGCGCGCGCGCACACACACACACACACACACACACTAAATTTGTAAATAAAAATTGATAAGATTGAAGAAAAACCTTCATGAAGGACAACTTTTACTATTTATAAAAATTTCAAGTTCCTATATCCTTAATTCACTAATTTCAATTCTAGGAATTTGTCCTATGAACAAACAAACATGTATAAGGTACTGCTTATGATGACACTTGACTAGCATGTGTGAGGTCCATCAACAACTTATAAAAAATATTTTTAAAAAGATAGTAATTCTACTTCTAAGAATCTATTCTGAGAAGATAATCTGAATTGCAGGCAAATGTTTATGTGCAAGAATGTTAATTGGAGCATACTCTTAGTAGTAAAGAATTTTTAAAATCTGAAATAACACAAGCTGTGATGGAGGGGTTTGTTGGGAGGAGTTAATGTTGCAAGAGTTGTTAAAATAATCTGAGTGAGGTGGCACACTCCTGTAAACACAGCAACTTCGGAGGCTGAGGCAGAAGGATCATAAGTTTGAGGCCAACCTGGGCAATGCAGTGAGACCCTGTTAAAAATAAAATAAAAAGGACTGGAGAAGTAGCTCAGTGGTTAAAGCATCCCTGGATTCAATCCCCAATACCACAAAATAAATAAATAAATACATAAAAGAGAGTTATTAAAATAAAATGTGATATACTACCTTCATGTGATGAACTATTATGAAGTTATCAAATTATGCTTTGGAAAAACATTAATAATACAGAGAAATGCTTTTTATATCATCTTAAATTTAAAAGTAGACTGCACAATTGCGTAGACAATGAGTTCAACTGTATTTTTTTACATACACATAGGAAAAAATGAGAATTTCCAGTTCAAAATGCCATATTTAGTACATTTATTTATCTCCCACCCCTCCTCTTCTACTAGCAAAGACAGCCAAGATGATTAAAGAATAATCAATTCTGGGATAAAACAAACAGAAGTTATTATGTGAATAGAAAAGAATTTAGTATTATTTTAAAATTAATGTTCTAAGATTTAATTTTTTCCCCTAATATTTGAGAAGACACTGCATCCAGAAAGAAGTGTCTTTTAAAAAAAAGTGTATTCAGAAGTTAATAATTCTGTTTTTTTCCTTTGGTATTGGGAATTGATCCCAGGGATGCTTTACCATTGAACTACATCCCTAGCCCTTTTTATTTTCAATTTTGTGACAGGGTCTCAGTAAATTACTTAGGGTCTCCCTAAATTGCTGAGGTTGACCTTGAACTTGTGATCCTCCTGTCAGTCTCCTGAGTTGCTAGGATTACAGCTGTGCACACTGCACCAGTATAGTTAACAATTCTTGTTTATTCATAATTGCTAAAATAAAGGTTCTTTAGGATAACTGGAAGAAAACATTGGGGAAATCTCCCAGAACATAGGGGAAAAGAGAAAAAGTTGGTGGGGAGATACAATTCAGAGAATTCAACAGCTAGCTTTAGAGAGACAGGATTTCAAAAGGAGAGAAAATGAAAGGAGTAATATATGACTATTTCTCAGAGATAAGACATGACAGGCTCTCCCCTAGGGTTCCCCTATAATTCAAGAGGCTATGAGAGGAGCATTATGAGTTCAAGCCCAGACTGGGCAACATCCCTCCAGAAAAAAAGGAAGGAAGGAAGGAGGAAAGAAAAGAAAAAAGAAGAGAAGAAAAAAGAAAAGAAAGACATGTCGTCAGGTTTCATTTTTAATGACTCACTGAATGGGAAAAAAACCCATCAAGATAAGACTCATAAAGACATAAAGACTAAAGTGCATAAAGCTTCTAGCAAGGATAACAGGAATGAGAATTCTAACGCAGTAGCACAGGATGCTGGGGAACAATGTAGTAATATGGTCCTAGTGAAAACAAAAAAAAAATTTAATCTGGCATCTAGAAAGTAAGGATTCAGGTACTTAATTTACTGTCACTCTTTCTGAAAATCAATATTGTCCTATAAAATGGAACCAAGAAATTTGAGGACACTAATTCTCTCATGTTACACAAAAGAGGCATTGAGAGGTAGAATTTAAAACTGATGAGAGTATTTTTAAGTATAAAAGTAACAAAGAGAAGAACTGAATAAAATTCAAAATGAAAAGACTGAAAAGGAAAAAAATAAAAAGAGGAAGATAGGAAAAGGAAGCCAAATTTCTTGTCTTTATCTTTTGGAGAGGGCAGAAATGAATCTTTTTTATCTTGAGAGATCAAATAAACACACGAGTTGCAGATATGGAGGTAATCATTAAAAATAATTAAAATGGTCTCTAGAGACTGAGACTGGGAAGTCAGGGATGGGGGTGAGGAAGAGACTTTGCTAGTGTTTGTTTGTTAAGAGAATGAAAGGAAACACACCTTCACACCTTAATAGGAGTTTATCAGATTGATACAATTACCAATGGATTTAATTTTCTTCCTATTTCTAAACTTTCTATAACAACCACCCATTATTTTTGTCACCAGAAACCTATGCACAATTTTATTGATTAGGAGCAAGGAAATATTATGGTTGTTTAATGATTTACCAAGTTCTTAATACTCTTTGTCCTTGATCTCTGATTTATTAGAGGAGCTTCAAAAAAAGAGATTGCTAAACTCAACTTTTCATGTTTTTCCTTTCAGCACTGGTGATTGAATCCAAGGCCTCACCCATGCTAGACAAGTGCTCTACCACTGAGCTACATGCCCAACCCTTTTCAATTTTGAGACAGGGACAAACTAAGTTGCCCAGGCTGGCATCAAACTTGTGATCCTCCTGCCCTAAGGCACCCTAAGGATGTACACCTACTCCCAAGTAGATGGCATTATCAGGTGCACTACTGTACCTGGCTTCTAAACTCATTTTTCTAAGGGGATAGATTCTATTGGTATTTAGAAAAAAGGGAGTATTTTTTGCCATATTTGATCTTTTTCCATCTCTGTAGGGTCCTCCTTTTCCTAGAGTTTTATGAATGACAAATCACACTGATTGAATCTTTTACTCATTTCAGAGGGTGTCTACCTTCACCACTTCCTTAACAGACAAATGTGTAACTTTGGTTTCAATATTTTCAGGGACTATATCCCCAGCTGTCCATTCTATTATCAATTATTTTTATTGGAAAAAGGTTTGGACTATTTAGTCAAAATCTACTTCCCTGAAACAACCTCCTCTCACTTATCTTGGTCCTGCTTTCTGAAACTTTTCAGAACAAGTTAGACAATCTTCTTTGTAATACTTCTGCAAATACATGAAGATGAGTCTCAGGTCTCACTGGCTCAACACCAAGTTCATTTTGCTACACAGCTCACTCTTGACCTCACCACCTCCACAGAAGCCATCATTCATTTTTACATTCAATTACCTATTGTGTTCTGGGTCCTTCACAAAGGATGTACCTTTAAGCAAACCAACTGGGAGAATCACTTACAGGTTGGTCAAGCAAGATGACTAAGCCTAGTTGAGATAAATACCACATTAATGATCAAACAACTATAATACCAATTCAGGAGAGTCAGAGAGGAAAAAACAGCCCAAAGGCAAGTAGGAGAAGAAGCTGAGAAGAACAAAAAAAAAAAAGAAGAACAACAACAACAAAACAAGTTGAGGACTGAGTCTCGAGGAAGGTTCTCATAGAAGACTTTACTTTATGAAGAACTATACTTCAAATTATTTCAGAGGCAAAACCAATCATTTTGAAATTTTTAAGAATAAACTAATCTATGCTTGTCACCCTCACAGTAGAGGATAAAAGTTCAAATATTAATTATATATGGATCTCCTGAGACTGTGAGTTAAGGTGGGTGATTATTAACTACAAAGAAAAAAGGTTAAAATATTGTCTTTTATTTTATTTGTAGAGATCTGTGCTTATAAGTGAAACTATGTAGTATATAAAATGGAATAATATTCAGCCATAAAAGGAAATAAATTATTGACACATGCTACAGTAGAAAGGGTGAACTTTGATGACATTGTGCTGAGTGAATGAATGAAGCCAATCATAAGAGATCATTCATATGAAATGTTTAGAACAGGAAAACTCTAGAGATACAAAGTAGATTAGCAGTTGCTTAAGGCTAAGTGGGAGGAGGAGATAAGGGCTAATGGATTTCTTTTTGAAGGACTGAAAATGTTCTAAAATTGACTGTGGTGATACTTGTGTATATCTGGGAACATACTAAAAAAACAGAATTATATTTAAATTTGATAGTTGTATGGTATGTGAATTACATCTCAATAAGGTGTTCTTTAAAAATCAACTGATACATTTTATTAGGGTGAGATACTGGTTTACTCATTGCCCAGCCTCTTCGTGAAAGCTCCAGAAAAACCATAGAAAACCCCTTACTTGACTGACTGTAATAAACTCTGACTCATTTCCAAGGGTGCCAAGGCATGTTTTTCAATGTTCAGAATATTTAGAGTTTAACACAATCCTGACTCAACTCCTGCTCCCAGGGTGCATTTAATACCAACATTCAACAAATATTGAATTCAACCTGAATGTTCAATATATTCTAGGTCCTGTGCTGGGCACTTGGGCCAACAAGGGAGACAGTGACCCCACACCAAGCTCTCATAGACAGTTCTTTCCCTATCCAGAGTCTACAAAACCCAGTACCAGCCCTACCCCAGGTTTAATATGAATCCCACCTTCTTTAGTCAAGCCCTTTTCTCCCTTTTAGGTTCTGGGTTACTGGAGGTAATAGGTAAGTATGCTCACAGAACAACAGAATCTAATTTGCCCTTCTAAAAGACTGCTTAAAGATTAAGACTGATAGAAAGAAAAAAACTAATGAAAGAAAGCAGATGGTAGATTTTATGAAGTAACTTCACAACTTTGATTGAAGACCTTAGGTTTGCAAGATTCCTTCCTGACTTAGTCCAGGGCTGCTGGCTGAGAGCTCCTTTCCTTGTTCCTCCTTGTCTCTCTTGCATAGCTCCTGTTCTTTTCATTATTCCCCTACTCAGACTTGTTACCAGGCACACTAACCCTTCCTCTCTCCACTGTGAATGATCATCCTGCCTCATGGAATACTCTGGGAAAATGGAAGCCCAATTTCAAATACAAGTTTTGGGAATGAGTGATGGTTGGATTGCTGCATGGTACAGAAGATATATCCTATAGCTCATTCTCATCTCAATGGTAGGTGAAACTGAATTACAGTCTCCTGATTTCTTAGACTAGCTTAAAGATAGATGATCTAAGGGCTGGGGAGATAGCTCAGTTGGTAGAGTGTTTGCCTCGCAAGCACAAGGCCCTGGGTTCAATCCTTGGCACCATGCAAAAAAAAAAAAAAAAAAAAAGATAGATGATCTAGTGTTTACTTCTCAAAGAACAAAAGGATAATAACAATTTGACTGTTCTGCTACTTGTCATTTGTTTTTAGGGAGCCTACACCCATAAGAATTGAGTCACTAATTTTATGCAAAAATCAAAACTACTTTGACTAAGAAATATGACAAGGGGCTAGTGAGACATAGGTTACCCCCAGAGGATGGCTTTACCTGAGAGCAGCACCTGGGAGATCTGATTGAAGACAGGGAAGACAATAAGAAAATGTCTCTATTCTGCACCAAGGAATTAGAGTCAAAAATAGTGGGTTACTGTACCTGCTTGGCGAGGTAGAATTTGGTTATAGGAGATCTCTTATTCCTAGATTTATATACGTGGAGAAGTTGCCAAGGGGCCAGGAGCCAAAGGAAGCCCAGGGGAATCCACACCAGAACAGTTTGCTCAAAACATAGTGGCAGGTCTGCCTCTGGTGTTTTCAGGAAGGAGGAATTCTGGGAGATCAAAAGGGAAGATTATTGGATACATGTACTTTTGAAGACAAGCCCATCCCCCAAAATACCTGCTTCCAAACAATCTTAATTCAACCCCATATTCATATCCAGTCTTACCCTTTAACTATCTTGTATTTCCCTATTTATCCCCATTGACACAAATTCACCACTTTATGACACTGAGTGAGTTTTCTGGTCAATCCAAACTCTAAAAACCTATCTTCTCGTGAATTTCTATATTAGTTATTTTAAGTAAAACTCAACATGACATTTGCCAAATTGTAGGAAGAAGGACTGTTCCTCAATCCAAAGGGGAGAATAGTTCCCTGGGTATAAAAATGTGTCCTTATTTAGTTTCTAGCCCTGGTGGAACTCACTGACAAATAAACGGTTAAACATGCTGGCATCAGACAGGCAGAATGCTTAGTCATACTGACATTTGACCTACCACAACCCAGAAGGCTAACATCAAAACCAAGCATTCCTGGCCAATTTCAGCATAGAAAGGACAATGGCACTGTTGGACAGAAACCTGCTTTCCCAGCAAGTTTTGTACCGATCTCTGCATTCTGTGATAAAGTATCTTGTGGGGCGGTGGAATGAAACAGACTTCATTACCCTATGTACATGTATGATTACGCAACAAATGGTTTAAATATACATCATGCACAACCATAGAAATGAAAAGATGTACCACATTTGTGTACAATGAAGCAAAATGCAGTCTGTAAAAATAAACAAATAATTTTTTTTAAAAAGTATCTTGTGGGATGGGGGTGTAGAACACCAGGTCTTATATCCAAGTCTCTTCCTCTAAATACTTTTTACCTTTTCTTCATACAACTACTGGTAGACTCTTCAAAGAAAAGATTGAAGTGCCTTGATAAGATCATTTGTCAGGTAATTCTTAGAATCTTAAGAGATGGCCTGTCAAGGTAGTAGGACCTTCCAGTGGTATCCATGTCCTGGCCTTGAAGGCCTTGGGCCCCAGGTTTTTCCTACCATAGGAAGAACTGCTGCCGTGCTTTACTATCTCATTCCTGTTCCTCTGATATCTATGTAAAGTTATCAACTTTAAAATTCAGAAGACTCGCTTAAGATATTTGAACTATATCATTCACCCCAGTTGATTCTGACTGCGGGTGTTTGCAGACGACACTTCAAAAATAAAAATCACTAAGTCCAAGGTCCTTTCTCATTTTCTCTTACACTAAGCCATTATTCTGAATAATGCTGATTATTCTGTTTGGAAACTCTGTTGTCTGTGGCTCCATAATGTAACTATTCTTGTTCATTCTCTAAATACCTGACCTCTCCTTGAATGGTATTTCTTTCTTCCCATCTCTAAAAACAAGACAGTCCAATTCTAATGGTTCATACATTATCTCAGTTCTTATAATGCCCAAATTGGCATCCCTGGTCTCAGCTTCTAGTCCATACTCTTAGTTGCTGTTCCTCTAGAACATATGTTTTTAATACATATATATTTTTTAGTGGACACAATACCTTTATTTTATTATTATGTGGTGCTGAGGATTGAATCCAGGGCCTCATGTGTGCTAGGCAGGCACTCTACCACTGAGCCACAACCCCAACCCCTAAAACATATTATTATCATTTCAACATTAACATATCTCAGCCAGACGCGACTGTGCCCCTTCCCATACTCCTTCTACCCCACAAAGTATACAACAATTCCCATTCCTGATGCTGAGGAAATTGGAAGTTATTTCTCTATTTCTCTGTAGAAAAATTAATTTTGCAGTTAGCTTTTCCAAGAAAAGAGTCTGGGATATAATAAGCATATGTTAAAGAATAAATTACATTACCTTTCCTAAATGGTATATCCTCTGGAGATATACCAGATCTAACTTCTAATTTTCCTGGGTTTTTTTTTTTTTGGTAGCCACTCTCACATAATGTATCACTTGTTTTGAGTTTGAGAAAGTAAACAGGATAAATGTAATTTCTTACCCAAAATGTAGAGTTGCAGAAATTTTCCAACATGATCCCTGGAGTACTTCTGGAGTGAAAACTTCTCCCTCACCTTGTTACTTCTTTGTTCTTTCCTCAGAGAGGGTGGATGAGAAGTGGCAATGTGTTATTTCCCATTCTGATGTCCCAATCTTCGAATTAAAGGCAGGTTTTCTGACCTTTCATCCCAACAATTTAATAGTTAACCCTGCCTGGTGGATGCTTACCTCATCCCACTAGACAGACATGTGACCGAAGATTTTCAGGGACAGATAGACTCACCAGTTCTCAAAGTTCCCAGAGCCTCTGTATCCTGGCCATACACAAAAGGAACCACTGAAAGATTCCAGCAGAGCTAGCCAGCAAATCAGGAGCAAATCATTCTCCTGAGGACACATGTCCTACAAAGGGTAGCATTGGTTAGAGGGACATACCTCCCTAAAAGTGTAGCTTTATTTGTTTGAAGGTCTTAGAGTTCATAGACATGTAAAATGTGCACACCTTTGTATTTTTTATGAAGCACATAGAACCTAAAACATGGTTAAAAATAGTTTAAACTTTTAAAAATCGGATTACAAAATAGCATGCCCAGTATGAAAAAAATAGGTAGGTAATTTATGTGTTTATCAAAAAAAATTTCACCTTAACTGGTTGGATTGTAGGTAATTTTTTATTTTCTTTTTTGCTTGCCTGTATTTTCTGGGATTTGTTTTTCAAAATTTTCAGGTATCATTTGTGTAACAATATTTTAGGCAATTTTGTGGTAAAAATATATAACATAAAATGTTAACCATTTATAGGTATGTAGTTCATCAGTGTTAAATGTATTCATATTGTAATTCAGCCAATCCCCAAAAGTTTTCACCTTGCAAAACTGACTCTCTACTCATTAAATAACTCCCTGTTTTTCCTTCTCTCCAGTAAAACACATGTTATTCTAATAAAAGTTATCCTAAATTAATAGCAGCCATACATGCCTACCAACATATTAATGTATCAGTACCATAATTTGGAGGATCATGCGAAACCATTTTGGTTATCAACACAAATGCAAATATAGTCCTGAATTTGTGTAATGGAACTCATTTACAAGGTCTTATTTATTCATTTATTTATTTATTTTACAATCAAATTCACTTCTAACTGCAGATTCAAGGTATATAGCTGAGCATTGCTATATTTCTTGAGACATAAATAAAAACACAAAATAATCTGTTAGGATGTAAAAAAATATTCTCTTTGCTATAGAAGGCACAAGGCACTTAGTGACACAAGGAGAGAAAAATCTGGAGCAGTAAATTCATTTTTTTCTTTTTCTAGAACACTGATGAATTAGAAACACTATTCTGTAATACACAGCAATTGGTGCTGTCATGACATAAGCCACTATCAGGTCTTATTTAATTGATCAAGAATATACTAGTTTTGAAACAGTAATCCCAGCTCTGGGAAGATGGTAGGGAAGAGCAAAGAAAAAAGATCCCTCTGGGTTCCAAAAAATCTCCTGAAAAAGAGGAAGGTTTTTCAGGTCCACAAAGCTACCCAGGCAAAGCAAGCACTTTTGGCAAAGAAGGACAGAAAAGGAAAAGAGTTCAGACTTAAACGACTACAATCATTCTTACATGATTCCTGACGGAAGAAATGTGACCAAGCCACATCAGATGATTAGAAGTAAATCCTCATGTTTTGGAGATGCCTGATAAACAGATCCTTGACCTTTGTTGCATGCACCTAAGGGATTAGTGGGGTGAGTTTACTGGTGCAGAGGACCATTACAAGACTTCGTCTGAAGAAAATATTTAGTGGTGTCTTTGTTAAAGTCACCAGCAAAGCCTTAAAATGCTATAGATAGTAGAACTGTATGTGACTTGGGGATTTCCAAATCTGAAGTCTGTCTGGGAACTTATCTTGAAATGTGGACAAGCAAAGGTCAAGAATAAGACCATCCACCAGAGAGACAACACAGTGATTGAGGAGTACCTGGGGAGTTTTGATGTAATTTGTCTGGAAGATCTCATTCATGAAATTGCCTTCCCCAGCAAGTATTTCTGGGAGATCGCTAGGTTCTTGTGCCCTTTCCACTTCTCTGTGGACCATCATGCTACCAAAAATAGAGTGGGCTTCCTGGAGGAGATGGGCCTACCTGGCATTGGGGTGAACACATCAAAAGGCTCATCCACCAACTGAACTAAACCCAGATTATCTGAAAGCAGTGTGTTGGAAGCATGTGTTTTTGTTTGATGGAATTGTTATCAAGTATCTTCAGAGAAGATTATTTTCTGCCTTAAGAAACTGGAAGGAAAGGATTGGGGAAGAGACCACAGTTATGATCATAGCAGGCACCTATTGTCACAGCCCAGTTCCAAGGAAAATTCCATTGTTTTCTATCTTGACCACCTCTGCCTCTGAAACCAACACATGCCATGGAGAAAGGAGTCCTGCTTTGTCAGGGGTTTAATGTTGGTGAATGAATAACCCAAGCATGTATATAAGGCTCCCTAAGACTTGTAGCAGTTGACCAAGTCCAGGAGCATACTTGAATCTAGAGGTCCGAGAGCCTTGTTTTGAAAAGACTTGAAATACTTAGGAAGAAAAGCACAAAAACAAAGTGCTCTTTTGTCTCTGTTGTGAGTTCATGTTCCACCTTTTGAACAACAGCTTTATGAACTCTCAAATTAAAAAAAAAAAAGAATATACTAATTTTGGTAATATTATCATTCAAATGACCCTCTTCCACAACCCCTGAAATCCTATAAGGAACTCAAGGGTACTAGAGAACAGGAAGAAACCTTTCACTCAAGAACTTATTCAAGTACAGTGCTTTTTTTGATGGCTTTTCTATATTAAAGACTGGGAGTATGGCCCAGTGGTAGAATACTTGCTTGGCACAGGTGAAGCCCTGGGTTCAATCCCCAGCATGGGAAAAAAAAAAAAAAAAAAAGCATTAAATACGATAACTTCTGTTTGGAAAACACTAGAGTCTAGATAGACAAAATGTAACTAATTATTAAAAAGTGGTCTAGATGGTCTGGGGTTGTGGCTCAGTGGTAGAGCGCTTGCCTATCACTTGTGAGGCACTGGGTTCAATCCTAAGCCCCACATAAAAATTAAAAAATAGAAAAAAAGGTTTTGTGTCCATCTATGACTAAAAAATGTTTTTTTTGAAAAAAGAAGTGGTGTAGAAGGACAGACCTTGAATAATTTTCAAAAATACTAGGAAATAGAAGAATAACTATCTGCCAACCCCAACAAATCATACTTTGAAAAAAGATTACCCTAATCATGGTGATATATTCAAAACCGTAGGAGAAGATTAGAATGGGAACATTGATAGAAGCAAGACCTGTTAATTCTCAGTTTTTTTATCTCATGTTGAGATGAGAATAATACCAAACTCAATAAGAGAAATCCAACTTTGGGTTCCCGTAGAGTGAATATGTTGGTAAATTCATTACTTTGTTCTGTGGCAGATATAGACTACATCCACACAAATTAACAAGGGAGTAATGTATACCTTAATGTATACATACATGTTTTAATGTATGCTTTCATGTCGAATCTAAGGGTAACCAGCACATGTTTTGGTCACCTTAAATTCATAAATGATAAAAACTTTTCTTACTAGTACCAGTGCATATATTTTCAATTATTAACATCTGAATGATGACATTTGGGGATTTTGTGGGGAGGAGTACCAGGGATTAAACCCAGAGGTATTTAACTGCTGAGCCACATCCCCACTCCTTTTGGTTTTTTTGGTTTGTTTTTTTTTTTTTTTTTTTTTTTTTGAGATAGGGTTTTGCTAAGTTGCTTTGGGCCTGGATAAATTGCTGAGGCTGGTCTTGAGCTTACGATCCTCCTGCCTCACCCTCCCAAGTTGCTGGAATTACAGGCATGCGCCACCATAGTCTGTTAAGTGGTGACATTTTATTGGAACTTTCATTGCTATTTTCATATGAGATAACATTCTCATGAGATATCTTATGATATATCCCATAAGATCATTTTCAATTTTAAACTTTCTTCAATGAGCATATGTCATCATATTGCATAGTTCTTATAAGGAGATAATCATAAGATAGACCTTCACATTTTTCTATGCCTATAACAGTGTGTAAGTGAATTAGGCCTTGGGTTGAGATAGTGGTCAAATATAGTCATATGTCTGACTATATATGGAGTCGGATATAGTCATAATGTCTATATAGTGCCAAATGGAAGGGAAGTCATTACTAGGCATTGTAAATATGATATGATAACAAAACATCAGGGATCAAGGAGAGGGATGACTCAAGTATACAGGGTCATGAGTCACTGCAAACTGTCTTTGGCCTAATATTCTGTACTATCATTTATATTGCTGTAAGAACCAAACATTTTAAGCTAAGTGATATAATGAAAAAGTTGTACACATTATCACTAATGAAGTATCCTAGTTAAAAAATAGAAACTAAAAGGGGTCAAACTCTAGATCTAACTCCCAGTTTATAAGAAATACAGGAATGTACTAAATGACCCAATGGAAATGTATTCAGCAAAATCCACATGGGATCCTATGATATAAATGATTCCACTTTTTTTCCCCCTCTTTTTCTTTTCTGTGGCACTAGAGATTAAACCCAGGGCCTTGTGTGTACACTAGGCAAACACTCTATTACTGAGCTACATCCCCAGCCCTCCATTTCTTAACAAAAAAACTTAAAGAAGAAAATGAATGAAACAGATAGATTTAAAGAGAATCAAGAGACATATAAGCCATATGTGGACTATATGGACCTTGGAACTGATTTTAAAACCAACTATATACAGCAAAGGAAACGAATAAAATCAAAGACAACCTACAAAATGGGATAAAATATTTGTAAACTCTATAAGGTCTAAAATATACAAGGAGTTTATACAGCTAAACAGCAAAAAAAAAAAAAGCCAATTAAAAATGTACAAAGGACTTAAAAAATGCTTCTCTGAAAAAGACATAAAAATGGCCAATAGGTATACAAAAGAATGCTCAAAGTCACAAGTCATTAAGAAAATGTAAATCAAAACCACAATGAAATATCACCTATTAGGATTGTTATTATTAAAAATGCAAAAGAGGGCTGGGGTTGTGGCTCAGTGGTAGAGCGCTTGCCTAGCATGTGTGAAGCACTGGGTTCAATTCTCAGCACCCCATATAAATAAATGAATAAAATAAGGCTCTATCAACATCTAAAACTATATACATACTTTTTAAAAAATGCAAAAGATAGGATTGAAGATGTAGTTCAGTGGTAGAGCTTGTGGTAGCATGCATGAGGCCCTAGGTTTAATCTTTAGCACTAAAGCAAGCAAACAAACAAATATAAAAACATAACAAGCGTTAGCAAGAGAAAAGGAAACTCTCGTATGCTGCTGATAGAAATGTCAATTGGTGCAGCCATTATGGAAAACTATAGAATTTCCTTTAAAAATTAAAAATAGAACTACCATATGACCCAATAACCTCACTGGAGGTGGTAGCTGTGGTGAAATAAGATTGGCCATATGTTGATAATTGTTGAATCTGAGTGACACATAGGAGCTCATAAAATTCTTCTCATCATTTTTTATGTATTAAATATTTCCAGAGTATAAATTTTTAAGCTTTGTAAAATATTAGATATAAGTCACATCATTTGGTTTTCCTCCAACAAAATATAACACAGAAATGAGCTATCCTACAAGTGAGAACCCAACTGGGAGTCAGGAAGATGGTTTTGTTGAGGATTGAACAATGGTTATTATACCTTAAAACAGCACCAATGCCTTGCTGGAAGGGTGGTATTTTAACTGAGAATTCCAAGAAATACCTAAGATAGTGATATAGTATGGTCATGAAACTTTTGCACTTCTTTACAATAAGAGGAGGAGTCTACTTCCATACCGTTTGAATATGAAATTTTCTTTGATCAGTAAGATATGGGGTAAGTTATGAAGCCCCAAACTGCAGAATTCTTGTAGAGTTTACTTCAGTCTCTTGGAATGCTTCCACTATGATGACTTAACTATAAAAAGATGAGACATTACAGACTTATCTGTCCTTGAGTACACACCCACCATTGGAATGAAGTAATCCGGGCTTTGGGGATGGTACCAATCAGAAAAGAATATCTCCCAAATTAACAAGTGAATTATAACTCCAACAGAGAACACATAGAATGTAGCCTTTGAATCACCTCTTTAAAAGTCCCCTATTATTGCTAATGGACAGAATTACAGCCTCTGGGACAAGAGTCCCCTGTGTTTCTCCTTTGCTAGCAAAGCAATAAACTTCTTTTTCCTTTCAAAAAAAAAGGCTGAGACATCATGTGGAAGATAGGTCACATGGAGAAAGATTAGGTAAGACATCCCAACTCTTCCAGCTGAGGCCCTAGCTTGTGAGTAAAGCCATCTAGGATCATTTGCTCCTCAGCTGACTCCCAGCTGAATGCAGATACATTGGTAAGCCCAGGCAAAAGCAGCAGGAAAAAAAAAAAAAAAAAAAAAAAAAAACAACCAACACACAGAATTATGAAAAATAGTAAATTGTTGCTGTTTTAAGACATGAGCTGTTAGGCTCCTTTTTAATGCAGCAATAGGTAACTGAAACAGAGGAGGAGGGGGTACTTTTATGCTGGGTTGAAATTCTGCATGAATGAATGAAAGCAAAAAACAGTGGAAATCAGATTATTACTGTTAATGGAGACCCCTATGTATCCATGGACCAATGAACTTAAAAAACTAAGGTTTTACTGGGTAGAAGGAACCAGAAGTTCAGCATTTTGCTCATTCTACTTCAATCAGGTGGAGGACTAATTTTATAAAATATAGAAGTATTTTAAAGGCACACTAAGGGAGTCCTCCATTTGGGATCTGGAAAGTTCAAGTACAGACTACAGAAGTTCCTTGGTATCCCTTTAAAGTAATCTTTCTTAGGAAAAGACTGGATATAGTGATAAAGGGTTAATAAAATCCCACTGGAGTAGATGTAAGTTTAATATGAGAAGAAAGGATGAATGAAGTTGGCTTATTCAAACTCCAAACTTTGGCTTGAATATAAAAGAATCACAAGATACTGCTGCTCTCCTCATACCAGAAGGAAAATGCTGGAAAGATGACCTAATTACAGATTCTCAAAAATCTATCAGTGAAGACAGAAAGAAACCTAAATGAACCAAAGTGGAGGTTGTCAAAAGATGGCCAATGGACTAAATCCACCTGATCCATTTTTGTTTGACCCTGAAGCTAAGAATGGTTTACAAAATGTAAGAAGTATAAAATGAAATTTAAAAATTCAGTGAGAACAGATGCTCAATTTTACCTCTTAGCCTGAAAAACCCCAAATCCTCCCTATGTGATCCTTTATAAGAAGAGTGTGCCAACCCCTGAATTAAACTACAATGGCAGGACAGAAGAGAGCCACAACCTTTCATCTCTGAAACAGGTAGGAGAAGGGGAAATCCACCATTTTTGAAAAAATGGTTTTGAGAAACCAGGCTTACTTCTGACAAATTTCAAGGTCATGTATGAGATAACAGATTAGAATCTAGGGGAACTCCAGAAACAGCCTGACTGCACTACCCTGAACTCTTTTTCCACTGGCATTTGCCAACTGCTAAGAATAGTATCACCAAAAGGGAATGAAGGAGTCAGGAAAGCTGAGAGAAGCCACAGGAAATTTATGCTTTTGCCTACAGAAGACTAAGCAGGTCAAAAGAACTGAGAGAAACTTCATTATTAGTCCACCTTTGCAGAGAGAGTAAGGCAGACCCAACTATCCTTGAAAAGGCCAAGGGAGGCAGCAGGGCTGAGTATTTCTCAGAACACAGAATGGGAAGGGCTGACAGTGGGGCTTTAAATAGGGAGAGATCTCCCACAGTTTGGAAAGCAGCTCATTTGACTGTGAAACAAAGGCAGATCTCTGCAATCTCCTCAGTGCTCTAATTTTAGACTTGAGGAATAAGAAAGATTTTTCTGAGCAGCTATGTTAGGAGGAAATTAATACAGTGGACTATTATCGTGATTGGAAGTTATAATTATCTACCTTTCTATCATCTATCTAGCTCTTTGAGATGGTATATTGCTATGTTACCTATGCTTGCCTGGAACTCATAGACTCAAGAGATTCTCCTCCTAAACTGGGATTACAGGTGTTATTAGTATGCTGGGTTTATAATCTTGTTTTTTTGTTTAATTTTTCCCCCAGTGCTAGGAATTGCAATCAGGGCCTTGGGCGTGCTAGGCAAGCACTCTACCATTGAGCCACATCCCCAGTCCTCATGTTTTTTTTAAAGCAGTATTAAAAATACATATATATACATATATAGTACTATATATATAGTACTTAAAATATCTAAGTAATAAAAAGAACAAAAGGGTAGAAGATATAAACATTCATCAAGACAAACTGCTTAAGTATAGAATTTGTACTGACAGGGTTTATATAGATAGATACATACATGCATGTACATACATACAAATATGTTTAGAATTAAATGAAAAAAATCAAGTGAACTGATCTACATGTAAGGAGTTTGGAAATCACTACTCTGTCCCAATAATAAAAATATGAAGGAAAAAAAAAAAAAACTAGAAAAAAATCTAGAAAAAAAAACTAGAAAAAAACTCTCTTTAGAGCTGTAGAGATGTGAGGACATGGGGAAAACCACTTACTTCGAATTAGGGAGACAGAGAGAAATACCAAAAATCACAAATTACCTGAGCAAAAAGAGAAACCAGTGCTGAGGCAGAAAAACCTGAACTATAATTGATCAATTACTGAAGAAGGCTAAGTGTAGAAGAATTTGAGAGAAATCTCCAGAGTGATCCAGTCAGGTTTTACCTCCAGGAACTCAAAGACGTTCTTACAGTGACTACTGGAGAAAGATCTCATCTAGCTTCCTTGCTTCTGGCAGGAAGAAGATGAAGAAAGAAACTTTGAAATATACCAGAACATTAAAAAACAAACAAACAAACAAAAAAAAAAAAAAAAAAAAAAAAAAAAAAAAAAACTAAGCCTACCCCCAGGAGAAACTTGCTGGGGTTTTATCTAACTAAAGTGGAAGAAGAAAAATACTCAACTCTTGCCCCCTCTAACCATCCTGTTCCACCTAAGAGGGTGGATGGGGGTGGGCACAGAAAAACACAGGCTCACTGAAAGTCTGAGATCTAATCATGGAACACACACACACACGCACACACACACACACCTTACCACTACATTACCAAAGACTGATTTTCAGCAATACCTTTTACCCAGTATATCATGTCTAGCAATCAAGGAAAAAATACAAGGTACACTAAAAGGTCAAAAATAAGTAAATAAATAAACAGAACAAAACAAAACCAAAAAAAAAAAATGCTTTGAAGAGACTCATATATAGCAGGGATGTTAGAATTATTAGACCAGGAATCTGAAGCAACTATGATTAATATACTAAGAAATCTACTAGATAAAGTAGATAGCATGCAACAACAGATGGGCATTGAAGTAAAGACGGAAATTCCGAGAAAGAACCAAAAAAGAAACCATAAGGATAAAACATCAAAACAAAAATAAAGAATGCCTTTGATAAGTTTTTCAGTAAACTTCACTCTGCTGAGGAAAGAATCTGTGAACATGAACACATTTCAATAGAAACTGCCAAAACTGAAAAGAAAAACAAGATTGAAAAAAAGAGAGAACAGAAAATTCAAGGAATGTGGGACAATTTCAAAAGGTGTAAAAATGCATAATGGAAACAAAAGAACAAAAGAACGAAGAGAAAAAGGAACAGAAGAAATATTTGAAACCATAATGACTGAGAATTTCCTCATATGTCAGATACAAATCCACGAAGCTCAGAGGATACCAAGCAGGATAGATGCCCCAAATGAAACAAAACAAACAAAAAACTCTCCAAAACTACAACTAGGAATATCATATTTAAATTGAAGAATTTCAAAGATGAAGGGAAAATCCTGAAAGAAGCAAAAGAAAACAAAAACAAAGAAAACAAAAAAGCCTCTTACCTATAGAGAATCAAAGAGAAGAATTATATCCAACTTTCCATCAGAGATCATTCAGGCAAGAAGAGAGTGAAATGTTTAAAGCCTTGAGAGTAAAATACCACAACTTAGAATTCCATACCCCACAAAATTATCCCTCCAAATTAAAAGAGAAATAGAGACCTTTTCTGATAAACATTGAGAAATTTGTTGCCAGTAGACCTTGTCTCCTTTAGAGACAAGGAAAATGATATAGATCAGAAACTCAGATCTACATAAACAAAGGAAGAACATTGGAGAAGAAACATAATGGTAAAATTTTTTAAATATTTGCTTTCTTCTTAATGTAAAAAATGGCAGTTTGTTCAAAATAACAATAGAAAAATTTATTAGCATATACTACAGTATATGTAAATATACTACAGTATTCCAAAACTGAGGCAAGAGGGTCACAAGATCAAGGCCAGCCTCAGCAAATTAAGGATACTGTCTCAAAATGAAAAATGAGAAGGACTGGAGATGTAGTTCTGTGATAGAGCATACCTGGGCCCAATCCCCAATACTGCAAAAAATATATATAAGTAAATAAATAAAACCACAAAGGAAGATAAAGAATGGAAAAAGAAAATAGGAACAAAGAATGAAGGCAACAAATAGGAAACAGTAGCAAACATGGTAGGTATTAACCCAACTATATTAATAATCAATAGTCTAAACACAGCTGACAGAGGAATATTATTCAAAGAAATGAGTTATCAAATCATGAAAAAATACATAGGAAACTTAAATGTATATTGCTAAATTAAACAAGTCAATTTGAAAAGATCACATACTATAGAATTTTTACGGAGTAAAACTATGCTTTCTGATACTATTATGGTGGATATACCTCATAATAAATTTGTCCAAACCCACAGATTATAACAAACCAAGAATGAACTGAAAGGTAAACTATGGGCTTTAGGTGACAATATTATGTCAACGTCAATTGAAACAAGTGGAACATCTTGGTGAGGGATGTTGAAACTGATGAAGGGCAGGCTATGCATGTGTTGGGCAGGGGGTTTATGGGAAATTCTTGTGCCTTCAGCTCAATTATGCCATGAACTCAAGTTGCTCTAAGAGTTAAAATCTGTTTTTAACAAGTCAATGGCAGAATAGTATGGGTAGCTCCTTGATTAAAAAAAATTATTTATTTACATTTATAGAATCAAACACTATAAATGTTCATACAAGTGAACTGTTAATAGTGGTTATCTTTGGGGTGTGAGAGAGCAGGAACTTCTGAGACTTCCACTTTTTATATTATGTATTGGAAAGCTGGTAATAAACATCCAACTCCTGTGGCCAAAAATAGGTTCTAAAAGAACTTAACAAAAGTTGCTGCAACACCATTATCTGCAGTCCTTTTGAATCATGGAGAACAATAAAAGTATCAAAAGATTTAATTGAGCAAATGCCTTAATATTTTAATCAAAATATTTTAAAATATGTTTAATATTTATAATAGGAAGATGCTGAAAAATCACAGATAAGTTTGACATTACCTACTAGAAAGATCTGGAAAGATTGATTAGATACAGAATGGTTTTTGATTTTTAAAAGATGATCACTAAGAATCAGAATGAATACCTTTAGAACAAAGCATAGAATCAAATTTAATTTTTTTTTCTTATGTGATCATTAAATAGGCAACAAGGCATCTGACAAGATATATCATGATTCCTACGTACTTCGAGAAATTTGAAAGTCAAAATTTTGTGATACATAGCTAAAGCTATACTTGAGGAAAATTTATAGCTTTAAATTATTTACCAGAAATTTCCATAACATCTATCACAGTTGTACCAAAATTTTTAAGTTATAGGTCATTTTATTTTAAAAAGTGTAATCAGTTTTTAACAATAAAATATATTGCAAAAAAAAGAAAGAAAGAAACTTGAACTGGATGAGAGCTTATTTACAAAGATCTTTAGCTGGTTTAACAACAATTACATATTCATAGAAACTAACAGGATGACATAACCTGAGGGAGGTCTACTGGCATTCTTAGAGGGTCTAAAGTAGCTCCATTATCTGCAACATTCTGATCAATGACTAGAGGCATTAAGAGAATTTATATTTAATGGATAGCTATTATATATGAACATCTTTATAGGTTTCTTAAGTAACAAATACATTTTTACATTAGGCACTCTAAAGATTTTTATCTCACTTAACTCTTTCAACAATTTTATGTGATAGGCATTTTTATTTTGGTTTACCAGTGAGGCAACTGAGGTTCAGAAAAGTTAAGAAAATGATCCTACAACTCATAATTTGCAAAGAATAATACTCCATGTTCATATGTCAGAAACACCAACAGATATCCTCCTGCTCCCTAGCGAAGTAGAAGGCACAGGAGAAAAGCTATCGACTCTGGGGAGAAGGTTCAATCAGATCTGTAAGATTTTATGATTTAATGAAAACAAAATTTATGAAAAAGACAAAAATAGTAAAATAGTGTGACAATTCCTTTTACCTAAGGACACACCATAGGATTTCTTTAAATCACAAGCTCTCCTAGTGCCATGAAGATATGATCTTAATACAACATTAAACACACAAATTTTTAGGAACACTCCTATCAGATAAGGCTTTATATATACTGGGGATTGAACTCAGGGGTGCTTTAGCACTGACCTATATCCCCAACCCTTTTTATTTATTTATTTATTTTTAAATTTTAAGACAGGGTATCACTAAGTTGTTCAGGGCCTCATTAAGTTGCTGAGGACTTGAACTTGCAATCTTCCTTCCTCAACCTCCTGAGTCACTGGGATTACAGACGTGTGTCTCTACACCCAGCTACCATTCATATTTAAAGGTTGTACTATCAAAGACTGCAAGACATACATAAAAGAGTCAGAAAACTGGTCTTATGTAAAATACTTTGTCTCAAATCTCCTAAAGTCTCCAAAAAATCTCTTCCTAATGGGTCAGTGTGTGTATACTGTAAATACAGTCATGCACCACATGAGGTTGCTTCAGTCAAGGATGGTGTATACCATGATGTGGTCCCCCACGATTCTGCTGTCTACTGATATAGCTGTCTTGGTTTGTGTAAGTGTACTCTGTAATGTTTGCACAACAACATTTCCTAGGGACTCATTTCTCAGACACATCCCTGTTTGTTAATAGTGCATGTCTGTAATTGATTACATAGAGAGAATTAAGTAGAAGAAAATGCATAATCAGAATGACTCCAAGAAAAATATGCTGCATCATCTCTACTTAGTAAGCAAATTTTGATTAGTAACTTATTAATTAAAACACTTTTTAAAAGCCATAGAAATTTAACATTTAAGATAACCAAAGGGTTATAAACTTCAGGTTAATGATTAGATGGAGATTTAAGGAAGGTTTTCTTTCTTGTGCAATATCTTAAGATACCCAGATTTATGTGACAACAATAAAAAGATTGTTTATTTCTTCCTTCACATTTTTAAGTTGGGCCTGAAAATTGATGCCTTATAGAAAAATTTAAAATGATAATTATGAAAGAATAAAATAATTACTCCCAAAATCCTCCACCAAAGATACTCTGAATGTTTTTGAATTTCTAAAACAAAACAAAAAAAGCTTTTTAGAATATCCAGAGACCAAAAAGGATGTGCAGATAATTAAATTAACACTAGTTTTGTATTTTCTTTTGTTGTAAAATTATTCCCCTTTCAATGTTAAAACTTGAATTCTTCTGGAGGAATAAATTGAAAAGAACATATTTAAGTAAAAAATGAATTCATTGAATTAGACTTAAAGCCTGCCTGAAAAGTTAACTACTGCAAGTTTATGTTGTTTGTTAAAAAGAATATGTACTTTAAAAAAATAACATAGGTTATTTGAGGATGTAGTTCAGTGGTAGAGCATTTGGGAGGCCCTGGGTTCAATCCCCAGTACTGCAAAAATAAATAATGAAAATTATTAATGGTACAGAATCATATTCCTAATAGATTCAAAGCCTTTAACTTTCAACTAACTAGTGAGAATGAGATATACTTTTTTTTTTTTTTGGACAGCAGAATATCAACATAGAAAATAGTAAGTTAGTTCTTTATTTTGCATCATCCCATAAAATATATTCTTTATAGTCCAAAAAACAACAGAAGAAAACAGACTAGCTTAAAGGAATATGCACTGAAGGGAGAAACACTGAATTCAGGAAAAAAAAAAAAAAAAGAAGAAGAAGAAAGGAGGGTGATCTCAGAACACAGAGAAATATATATAATTTTTCTTAATTTTCAAAAGGGAATTTTATAAATACAACAAAAATTAACATGATGCCGCCAAATAGAAAACATATCTGACATAAATATTATGGGGCAATATATAAGTAGCAAATTATCACATGGAAAAACATGTGCCTTTAGTAGCAATTAAGTACAAGTAAATTATTTAAAAGTTCTACAAGAAAAAAAATTTTTTTTTGAGATATGATCTGGCTCAGTAGCCCTGGAACTCCAGGACTCAAGAAATCTCCTGCCTTGTGAGTTGCTGGGACTATAGGCATGTGTCATGCCCACTATTATTAATAGTGATTGCTTTCAGGAGAACTAGAGAACTGAAGAAAATAAGCTTTCATGTAAGATCAAATAGCATCACAAAAATAACCTTGTCAAAACAGTTTGTTGCTAATCAAGAGTTGTCTATTTACCTTGTGGTAAAAAAAGCAAGGCTAGGGTAGGAAGATCAAAAGTTCAAAGCCAGTCTCAGTAATTTAGCGAGGCCGTAAGTAACTTAGTGAGACCCTGTCTCAAAATAAAAAATAAAAAGGGCTGGGGATGTGGCTCAGTGGTTAAGTGCCTCTGGGTTCAATCCATGATAACAAAAACAGAAATCTTTAATTTCAATCTTAAATTTTTTTACTATGAGGGTTGCTTCCAAAGAGTAGTATATGAATCTGGGCTAAATAAGTAAAATGTGCTATTTTCATAATCATGATTTTTTTACTTCAGAGATAATTATATCATTTATTTAAGAGTCCACTCTGTTCCCCTTTGGTCTACAAAAGAAGGGAAGGGCCATTACTTCAGTATCTTGTGAGTGGACCCAAGAGAATGACTTGAAAGATAGTCAATAGGATGACTTATTTATACGTGCCCTATCTTCACAGAAATAATAATTTACTTCTGAATAATTTCAAGGTATAAAGTACACTCTCTAGAAAACTGACTGCACTCAGTGACTTCAGCGAGCAATCAGGAGATTTAGAGGCCTTTGAACTCAGTTGAACCAAGAGACTTACTAGTTAAGATTGTTTTCCTAAAGATAAGGTATCTATGAAATCAGTGGACTGTCATACTATACAGAGCTTTGGAATTTCTTAATGCTAATAAGATAGGTTGTCAAAGCAACTGCTAGAACAGAAACAGACTCATCCTGTAACTATATTAAGATTCCAACTATATTAAGAACCAAAGTGAGGGCTGGGGAGATAGCTCAGCTGGTAGAGTGCTTGCCTCGCAAGCACAAGGCCCTGAGTTTGATCCCCAGTACTGCCAAAAAAAAAAAAAAAAAAAAAAAAAAAAAAAGAATCAAAGTGACTTGAATGAAAATATTTGTTGATTTAAATCACCAAAACTCAGAGATGGAACAGTTCTCAGAACTAACTTATTCCAGTGACTCTACTCCATATTCCTCTCTCATTCTTTTGAATGTGTCCTCTTTGGGTAAGATGGCTAAAGTAGTTTCAGAACCATATCCACACACCATAACACACAGTAAAAGACGGGGAGGGTCATTTTCAGAAGGTGTTCCAGAAGTAGAAGCCATCAGCAACCCTCTTCTGATATCTCAATGGCACAAGTTCCTGAGTCAATTCCTTATCAGGAGGATGAAGTTACCCTTAATTAGGTCCATCCCTGAAGCTGTGGCTGAGGATAATCTAAAGTACATAGGCTATATGAAAGAATGATTTCTACAACAAAATCAGAATTGGGAAAAGAAGAAGGGAGAGATGAAGATGAATAAGAAATCCACTATGTGTCCTTTAGGAATAAATAAATTAATTAATTCTCTTCTAGTCCAGACTCAGGGTAATATAGGAAACAGTCTCAACTATTTACTGTCATGTTATAAAGGAATTTAAAGAGACTTACATAAACTATAAGAGGATAAAACATGAGTGATGCAAAAAAGGACAGAGAAAAAGATGAAGCAAGTGACAATGTAATATACAAAATTCATTCAACATGATCCTGTCCACATGTGGATTGCAAATTTGACTCTAACTTTCTGTCCATGAAAAGGAGAAAACTTAATGAGTAACTATATCATTCAGGCCTCTTTTTGTTGCAAACTGGCATAAATCTACAAAAATCAAAAAAAGGAAATATATTGGCTTATTTAATAGAAAAGTATATGAATAGTCCTAGTTCAAGGAACAGATGGGTCCAGAGACTCCAACGAAGTCCTCAGGACATTTGCCTCTGTTGATTTCATTCTCAAATAGGCTCTTCCAGCTTGAAGGTAAAGATATCCACAAAAGCTCTAATCTTACATAGTCCTATAGCCAGTAATTCTATGGACAGTGGGGGATTGGGGGGAGCTGACAGCTCCAGAAAAAATCTTTGATAGGATTCCGAATGACCTTGTTTATGTTGAGTTTCCTTCCCCAGACTAACGGGTATGAACAAAGAAATGAGGCATCCTGTCTGAATAGCTTAGTCATGTGCCCTCTCTGTGGGCAAGAGAAGTAAATATGTATTATTGACAATACCTCCAGGAAAGCAACATTATTCAGGAACAGCTTCAGAAAGAATTAGGAAGACAAAAGAGAAAAAAATCTTTATAATGACACAATTCCATATATATAAAATTAAACCAATTATTTAGAAGTCCAGTTACTCCTCAGACTAATACCCAAGTAAAAGCAAATGTCTCCTCAGGAATTCAATAACACATATAGACAGCTGTTTTCTAATACATTTCCAATATATACTAGTGGCATAATGCCAATGTGACTTTTTTTAAAAAAAAGTCTGAGGAGGATCCAAGATGGCGGACTAGAGGGTGACTACATCTCCAGTCACTCCAGAACCCAGGAGGCAAGAAGGGGAGGCATTGAGAGACTCGGACTAAAATAGAGCCACGGGTGAGTCTCGCCCACCGGGTAAAGCTCGGCCTGGGTGGCAGGCCCGGATAGAGGTGGCTTATTGGAGGAGGGCAGGGCAGCTAGAGTCTTCCACAGGCAGCCCTGCGCACTCCGGCGGTGGGCCCCTCCCACACGGCCAGCTTCTCCAGCTTCTCCGAGCAGGAGTAGGAGCAGGCCCCCCAGTGAGAGCCTTTCTGATCAGAACCAGCTCCAAGTCCCAGAGCCAGTGCGGCGTGCTCCGGCCCGCAAGTGACTTCAAGGACCAGGACAGGGCAGCCAGGGACTTCCCCAAGCAGCCCGGCCCCCCACGGCGGGAGGTGCCTTTCAAGGCTAGCTTCTCGGAGCAGACCGCCCAGTGAGAGCCTTTCTACACAGAGCCAGCCACAAGTCCCCAAGCCAACGGAGAGCTTCAATCCGCAAGCATCCTCTGGGATCAGGGCAGGGCAGCCAGAGATTTCTCCAGGTGGCCCTACCACTTCCTGCCGCAGGCTCTTTCCACGGGGTGATCCAAGATGGCGGACTAGAGGGTGACTGCATCTCCAGTCGCTCCAGAACCCAGGACTCAAGAAGGGGACATTGAGAGACTTGGACTAAAATAGAGTCACGGGGTGAGTCTCCCCCACTGGGTGAAGCTCGGCCTGGGTGGCAGGCACAGATAGGGGTGGCTTATCAGAGCAGGGAAGGGCAGTTAGAGTCTTCCCCAGGTAGCCCTGCTCACTCCGGTGGTGGGCTCCTCCCACAGGGTCAGCTTCTTGGAGCAGGCCCCCCAGTGAGAGCCTTTCCACACAGAGCCAGCTCCAAGCCCTGGAACCAATAGGGGGCTAGGGGCAGCTTTCTTCGGAAGCACTGCATTATCAAGTTCCTCCAAGACTTCAGGCTACTGAAGGCTGGGAGGTGATACACTGGAAATCTAACGGGACACTATAAATCAATAGAGGAAATCTGCAATATCTCAGGGTCCCACTGACATCTGACCAATATGAGAAAACAAGGGAAGAAAATGTCCCAAACAAACCTAGATACTATATCAATAAAACCCAATGACAGCACAGCAGAAGAAATGTCAGAAAGGGAGTTCAGAATGTACATAATTAAAACAATCAGGGAAGCAAATGAGGAGATGAAAGAGCAAATGCAGGCATTAAATGATCGCACCAATCAACAGTTAAAAGACCAAATACGGGAAGCAAGAGATCATTTCAATAAAGAGTTAGAGATACTGAAAAAAAAAAACAAACAGAAATCCTTGAAATGAAGGAAACAATAAACCAAGTTAAAAACTCCATAGAAAGCATAACCAATAGGATAGAACACCTGGAAGACAGAACCTCAGACATTGAATATAAAATATTTAATCTTGAAAACAAAGTTGGCCAAACAGAGAAGATGGTAAGAAATCATGAACAGAATCTACAAGAATTATGGGAGTTAGTTTTAGGGTTAGAGTTAGGGTTAGGGAGGGGGGCAAGAATGGAGGAAGGAAGGACTGTATAGAGGGAAAAGAGGGGTGGGAGGGGTGGGGGGAAGGGAAAAAATAACAGAATGAATCAAACAACATTACCCTATGTAAATTTATGATTAGACAAACGGTATGCCTTTATGCTATGTACAAACAGAGAAACAACATGTATCCCATTTGTTTTTTTTTTTTTTTTTTTTTTTTTTTGTTCTGTATCAAAATGTTTATTTAATGTGGTAAGGCACAAAATTTACATAAGAGAAGTTAAATTGAATTGAAAATTATGTGTGATATATTTGTATCATACTGTCAGATAATAATATTTAAAACTTTTGCAGATAATTACCACATCCACTATTCACCACAGTGTAGAGCTGCCATGGTTATTTAGTCAATGCGAATTCATTACAACCATTTCATAAGGAAGCAAAAATATTTCCTATTGAAATACTTTCTGTGAGATCACTTTCTGTCCCTTTTTAATAAAGTGTATATACTCATAATTTTAGGATGCATTAGGAATGAAAAGAAACTAAGAAAAAAATGTTCTGGGCCAAAAATATATAAACCACTGAGAAATTTAGCTTTGAACAATGCTATGATTTTGCATTGACTTTATTTTTTTTTTTTAATTTATTTATTTTTTTTTTACGTTTACATAGGGTAATGATGTTTATTATATTTTTCCCCTCCCCCCCTCCCCTCTCACCCCTCCCACCCCTCCCACCCCTCCCACCCCTCTTTTCCCTCTACACAGTCCTTCTTTCCTTCATTCTTACCGCTCTCCTTAGCCTAACTCTAAACCTAACCCTAAACCTAATGCTAGCCCGTCCCACCCCCCATTATATGTCCTCATCCGCTTATCAGCGAGATCATTCGTCCTTTAGTTTTTTGAGATTGGCTTATCTCACTTAGCATGATATTCTCCAATTTCGACCATTTGCCTACAAATGCCATAATTTTATCATTCTTCATTGCGGAGTAATATTCCATTGTATAAATATGCCACAGTTTCTTTATCCATTCATCAACTGAAGGGCATCTAGGTTGGTTCCACAATCTGGCTATGGTGTATTGAGCAGCAATGAACATTGATGTGGCTGTATCTCTGTAGTATGCTGATTTTAAGTCCTTTGGGTATAGGCCAAGGAGTGGGATAGCTGGGTCAAATGGTGTTTCCATTCCAAGCTTTCTGAGGAATCTCCACACTGCTTTCCAGAGTGGCTGCACTAATTTGCAACCCCACCAGCAATGTATGAGTGTTCCTTTTTCACCACATCCTCGCCAACACCTATTGTTGCTTGTATTCTTGATAATCGCCATTCTAATTGGGGTGAGATGAAATCTTAGGGTAGTTTTGATTTGTATTTCCCTTATTACTAGGGATGTTGAACATTTTTTCATATGTCTGGTGATTACTTGTACATCTTCTTCTGTGAAGTGTCTGTTCATTTCCTTAGCCCATTTGTCGATTGGATTATTTGTATTCTTCGTGTAGAGTTTTTTGAGTTCTTTATAGATTCTGGAAATTAGCGCTCTATCTGAGGTATGGTTGGCAAAGATATTCTCCCACTCTGTAGGCTCTCTCTTCACATTTCTGATAGTTTCCTTTGCTGAGAGAAAGCTTTTTAGTTTGAATCTATCCCAGTTGTTTATTCTTGCTTTTATTTCTTGTGCTATGGGAGTCCTGTTAAGGAAATCTGATCCTGAGCCAAGAAGTTGAAGATTTGGACCTACTTTTTCTTCTATAAGATGCAGGGTCTCTGGTCTGATTCCGAGGTCCTTGATCCATTTTGAGTTGAGTTTTGTGTAGGGTGAGAGATAGGGGTTTAATTTCATTCTATTGCATATAGTTTTCCAGTTTTCCCAGCACCATTTGTTGAAGAGGCTATCTTTTCTCCATTGCATATTGTTGGAACCTTTGTCTAGTATGAGAAAATTGTATTTATTTGGGTTTGTGTCCATGTCCTCTGTTCTGTACCATTGATCTACCTGTCTATTTTGGTACCAATACCATGCCGTTTTTGTTACTATTGCTTTGTAGTAGAGTTGAAGATCTGGTATTGCAATACCCCCTGCTTCGCTCTTGCTACTGAGGATTGCTTTAGCTATTCTAGGTTTTTTATTCTTCCAGATGAATTTCATAATTGCTTGCTCTATTTCTGCAAGGTACATCATTGGGATTTTAATTAGAATTGCATTGAATCTGTATAGCACTTTAGGTAGTATAGCCATTTTGACGATATTAATTCTGCCTATCCAGGAACATGGGAGATCTTTCCATCTTCTAAGGTTTTCTTGAATTTCTTTCTTTAGTGTTCTGTAGTTCTCATTGTAGAGGTCTTTCACCTCTTTTGTGAGATTGATTCCCAAGTATTTTATTTTTTTCGATGCTATTGTGAATGGGTAGTTTTCCTAATTTCTCTTTCTGAAGATTCATCACTTATGTATAAAAATGCATTGGATTTATGAGCATTGATCTTGTAACCTGCTACTTTACTGAATTCACTTATGAGTTCTAAAAGTTTTCTGGTGGAATTTCCAGGTTCCTCTAAATATATAATCACGTCATCAGCGAACAGGGATAGTTTGAGTTCTTCTTTTCCTATTCGTATCCCTTTAATTTCTTTGGTTTGTCTGATTGCTCTGGCTAGAGTCTCAAGGACGATGTTGAATAGAAGCGGTGAAAGAGGGCATCCCTGCCTTGTTCCAGTTTTTAGGGGGAACGCTTTCAGTTTTTCACCATTTAGAATGATATTAGCCATGGGCTTAGCGTAGATGGCCTTTATAATGTTTAGGAATGTTCCCACTACCCCAATTTTTTCTAGTGTTTTGAGCATGAAGGGATGCTGTATTTTATCAAATGCTTTTTCTGCATCTATTGAAATAATCATGTGATTCTTAACTTCAAGTCTGTTGATATGGTGAATGACATTTATTGATTTCCGAATGTTGAACCAACCTTGCATCCCTGGGATAAAACCCACTTGATCGTGGTGCACTATCTTTTTAATATATATTTGTATGCGATTTGCTAAAATTTTGTTGAGAATTTTTGCATCGATGTTCATTAAGGATATTGGTCTGAAATTTTCTTTCCTCGATGTGTCTCTGTCTGGTTTAGGTATCAGGGTGATATTGGCTTCATAGAACGAGTTTGGGAGGGTTCCCTCCTCTTCTATTTCATGGAATAGTTTGAGGAGTATTGGAATGAGCTCTTCTTTAAAGGTTTTGTAGAACTCGGCTGAGAACCCATCTGGTCCTGGACTTTTCTTTGTTGGTAGGCTTTTGATGACCTCTTCTATTTCATTGCTTGAAATTGGTTTATTTAAGTTGTGTATGTCCTCCTCGTTCAGTTTAGGTAGTTCATATGTCTCTAGAAATTTGTTGATGTCTTCGAGGTTTTCTGTTTTGTTGGAGTATAGATTTTCAAAATAGCTTCTAATTATGTTTTGTATTTCACTCGTGTCTGTTGTGATGTTTCCTTGTTCATTCCGAATTTTAGTAATTTGAGTTTTCTCCCTCTTTCTCTTTGTTAGTGTGGCTAAGGGTTTATCAATTTTATTTATTTTTTCAAAGAACCAACTATTTATTTTATTAATTTTTCCGATTGTTTCTTTTGTTTCAATTTCGTTGATTTCGGCTCTGATTTTAACTATTTCCTGTCTTCTACTACTTTTGGTATTGGTCTGCTCTTCTTTTTCTAGTGCTTTGAGCTGTAGTGTTAACTCGTTTATTTGTTGATTTCTACTTCTTTTTTTGAATGCACCCCATGAAATAAATCTTCCTCTAAGTACTGCTTTCATAGTGTCCCAGAGATTTTGATATGATGTGTCTTTGTTCTCGTTTACTTCTAAGAATTTTTTTATTTCCCTCCTGATGTCTTCTGTTATCCATTCATCATATAATAGTGTATTATTTAGTCTCCAGGTATTGGAGAAGTTTCTGTTTTTTATTCTGTCATTTATTTCTAATTTCAATCCATTATGATCTGATAGAGTACAAGGTAGTATCTCTATCTTCTTGTATTTACTAACAGTAGCTCTGTGGCATAAAATATGGTCTATTTTAGAGAAGGATCCATGTGCTGCTGAGAAGAAAGTGTATTCATTCTTTGTTGGATGGTATATTCTATATATGTCCGTTAAGTCTAAATTGCTGATTGTGTTGTTGAGATCTATAGTTTCTTTATTCAATTTTTGTTTGGACGATCTATCCAGTGGTGAGAGAGGTGTGTTAAAATCGCCTAGTATTATTGTGTTGTAGTCTATTTGATTTCTGGAATTGAGAAGGATTTGTTTGACGTACGTGGATGAGCCAATGTTCGGGGCATAGATATTTATGATTGTTATGTCTTGCTGATTTATGCTTCCCTTAAGCAGCATGTAATGTCCTTCTTTATCCCTTCTGACTAGTTTTGACTTGAAGTCCACATTATCTGAGATGAGGATGGATACTCCAGCTTTTTTGCTGTGTCCGTGTGCATGGTATGTTTTTCCCCATCCTTTCACCTTTAGTCTATGGGTGTCTCTTTCTATGAGATGAGTCTCTTGCAGGCAGCATATTGTTGGATTTTTCTTTTTAATCCAATCTGCCAGTCTGTGTCTTTTGATTGATGAATTCAGGCCATTAACATTCAGGGTTATTATTGTGAAATGATTTGTATTCCCAGTCAATTGACTCATATTTGTTTTTGACATGATTTGGTTTCTCCTTTATTTGGCTATTCCTTTAGGCTAGCGCCTCCTGTTGCTGATTTGCATCGTTGTTTTTCATCTCTTCCTCATGGAATCCCATTTGTTTACAATAAAAAAAATAAAAAGAAAAAGAAAAATAAATAAAAAAAAGAATTATGGGATATCATGAAAAGGCCAAATTTAAGAATTATTGGGATTGAGGAAGGCCTAGAGAAACAAACCAAAGGAATGAACAATCTATTCAATGAAATAATATCAGAAAATTTCCCAAATCTGAAGAACGAAATGGAAAACCAAGTACAAGAGGCTTATAGGACTCCAAATATACAAAATTACAACAGACCCACACCAAGGCACATTATTATGAAAATACCTAACATACAAAATAAAGACAGAATTTTAAAGGCCGCGAGAGAAAAGGATCAAATTACATTCAGAGGGAAACCAATAAGAATATCAGCAGATTTTTCAATCGAGACCCTAAAAGCTACAAGGGCCTGGAACAACATTTACCAAGCCCTGAAAGAAAACGGATGCCAACCAAGAATCTTATACCCAGCAAAACTTACTTTCAGATTTGACAACAAAATAAGATCCTTCCATGATAAACAAAAGCTAAAGGAATTTACAAAAAGAAAGCCAGCATTACAGAACATTCTCAGCAAAATATTCCATGAGGAAGATATGAAAAACAACGATGCAAATCAGCAACGGGAGGAACTAGCCTAAAGGAATAGCCAAATAAAGGAGAAACCAAATCATGTCAAAAAACAAAATGAGTCAAATGACTGGGAATACAAATCATATCACAATAATAACCCTGAATGTTAATGGCCTGAACTCATCAATCAAAAGACATACACTGGCAGATTGGATTAAAAAGAAAGATCCAACAATATGCTGCCTGCAAGAGACTCATCTCATAGAAAGAGATATCCATAGACTAAAGGTGAAAGGATGGGAAAAAACATACCATGCACACGGACACAGCAAAAAAGCTGGAGTATCCATCCTCATTTCAGATAATGTGGACTTCAAGTCAAAACTAGTCAGAAGGGATAAAGAAGGTATTACATGCTGCTTAAGGGAAGCATAAATCAGCAAGACATAACAATCATAAATATCTATGCCCCAAACATTGGCTCATCCACGTACATCAAACAAATCCTTCTCAATTCCAGAAATCAAATAGACCACAACACAATAATACTAGGCGATTTTAACACACCTCTCTCACCACTGGATAGATCATCCAAACAAAAATTGAATAAAGAAACCATAGATCTCAATAACACAATCAACAATTTAGATTTAACCGACATATATAGAATATACCATCCAACAAAGAACGAATACACTTTCTTCTCAGCAGCCCATGGATCCTTCTCTAAAATAGACCATATTTTATGCCACAAAGCTACTGTTAGCAAATACAAGAAGATAGAGATACTACCTTGTACTCTATCAGATCATAATAGATTGAAATTAGAAATAAATGACAGAATAAAAAACAGAAACTTCTCCAATACCTGGAGATTAAATAATTCACTATTATACGATGAATGGATAACAGAAGACATCAGGAGGGAAATAAAAAATTCTTAGAAGTAAACGAGAACAAAGACACATCATATCAAAATCTCTGGGACACTATGAAAGCAGTACTTAGAGGAAGATTTATTTCATGGGGTGCATTCAACAAAAGAAGTAGAAATCAACAAATAAACGAGTTAACACTACAGCTCAAAGTCCTAGAAAAAGAAGAGCAGACCAACACCAAAAGTAGTAGAAGACAGGAAATAGTTAAAATCAGAGCCAAAATCAATGAAATTGAAACAAAAGAAACAATCAGAAAAATTAACAAAATAAATAGTTGGTTCTTTGAAAAAATAAACAAAATTGATAAACCCTTAGCCACACTAACAAAGAGAAAGAGGGAGAAAACTCAAATTACTAAAATTCGGAATGAACCAGGAAATATCACAACAGACACAAGTGAAATACAAAACATTATTAGAAACTATTTTGAAAATCTATACTCCAACAAAACAGAAAACCTTGAAGACATCAACAAGTTTCTAGAGACATATGAATTACCTAAACTGAACGAGGAGGACATACACAACTTAAATAAATCAATTTCAAGCAATGAAATAGAAGAGGTCATCAAAAGTCTACCAACAAAGAAAAGTCCGGGACCAGATGGGTTCTCAGCCGAGTTCTACAAAACCTTTAAAGAAGAGCTCATTCCAATACTCCTCAAAGTATTCCATAAAATAGAAGAGGAGGGAACCCTCCCAAACTCATTCTATGAAGCCAATATCACCCTGATACCTAAACCAGACAGAGACACATCGAGGAAAGAAAATTTCAGACCAATATCCTTAATGAACATCGACGCAAAAATTCTCAACAAAATTTTAGCAAATCGCATACAAAAATATATTAAAAAGATAGTGCACCACGATCACGTGGGTTTCATCCCAGGGATGCAAGGATGGTTCAACATCCGGAAATCAATAAATGTCATTCACCATATCAACAGACTTGAAGTTAAGAATCACATGATTATTTCAATAGATGCAGAAAAAGCATTCGATAAAATACAGCATCCCTTCATGCTCAAAACACTAGAAAAAATTGGGGTAGTGGGAACATTCCTTAACATTATAAAGGCCATCTACGCTAAGCCCATGGCCAATATCATTCTAAACGGTGAAAAACTGAAAGCATTCCCCCTAAAAACTGGAACAAGGCAGGGATGCCCTCTTTCACCACTTCTATTCAACATCCTCCTTGAGACTCTAGCCAGAGCAATTAGACAAATCAAAGAAATTAAAGGGATACGAATTGGAAAAGAAGAACTCAAACTATCCCTGTTCGCTGATGACATGATTATATATTTAGAGGAACCTGGAAATTCCACCAGAAAACTTTTAGAACTCATAAGTGAGTTCAGTAAAGTAGCAGGTTACAAGATCAATGCTCATAAATCCAATGCATTTGGATGAATCTTCAGAAAGAAATTAGGAAAACTACCCCATTCACAATAGCATCGAAAAAATAAAATACTTGGGAATCAATCTCACAAAAGAGGTGAAAGACGTCCACAATGAGAACTACAGAACACTAAAGAAAGATATTAAAGAAAACCTTAGAAGATGGAAAGATCTCCCATGTTCTTGGATAGGAAGAATTAATATTGTCAAAATGGCCATACTACCTAAAGTGCTATACAGATTCAATGCAATTCCAATTAAAATCCCAATGATGTACCTTGCAGAAATAGAGCAAGCAATTATGAAATTCATCTGTTAGAATAAAAAACCCAAAATAGCTAAAGCAATCCTCAGTAGAAAGAGCGAAGCAGGGGGTATCGCAATACCAGATCTTCAACTCTACTACAAAGCAATAGTAACAAAAACGGCATGGTATTGGTACCAAAATAGACAGGTAGATCAATGGTACAGAATAGAGGACATGGACACAAACCCAAATAAATACAATTTTCTCATACTAGACAAAGGATCCAAAAATATGCAATGGAGAAAAGATAGCCTCTTCAACAAATGGTGCTGGGAAAACTGGAAATCCATATGCAACAGAATGAAAATAAACCCCTATCTCTCACCCTACACAAAACTCAACTCAAAATGGATCAAGGACCTCGAAATCAGACCAGAGACCCTGCATCTTATAGAAGAAAAAGTAAGTCCAAACCTTCAACTTGTTGGCTTAGGATCAGACTTCCTTAACAGGACTCCCATAGCAGAAAAAATAAAAGCAAGAATCAATAACTGGGATAGATTCAAACTAAAAAACTTTCTCTCAGCAAAGGAAACTCTCAGTAATGTGAAGAGAGATCCTACAGAGTGGGAGAATATCTTTCCCACTCATACTTCAGAGAGAGCACTAATTTCCAGAATCTATAAAGAACTCAAAAAAACTCTACACCAAGAATACAAATAATCCAATCAACAAATGGGCTAAGGAAATGAACAGACACTTCACAGAAGAAGATGTACAAGCAATCAACAGATATATGAAACAATGTTCAACATCTCTAGTAATGAGAGAAATGCAAATCAAAACCACCCTAAGATTTCATCTCACCCCAATTAGAATGGTGATTATCAAGAACACAAGCAACAATAGGTGTTGGCGAGAATGTGGGAAAAAAGGAACACTCATACACTGCTGGTGGGGCTGCAAATTAGTGCAGCCACTCTGGAAAGCAGTATGGAGATTCCTCAGAAAGCTTGGAATGGAACCACCATTTGACCCAGCTATCCCACTCCTTGGCCTATACCCAAAGGACTTAAAATCAGCATACTACAGAGATACAGCCACATCAATGTTCATTGCTGCTCAATTCACCATAGCCAGATTGTGGAACCAACCTAGATGCCCTTCAGTTGATGAATGGATAAAGAAACTGTGGCATATATATACAATGGAATATTACTCCACAATGAAGAATGATAAAATTATGGCATTTGCAGGCAAATGGATGAAATTGGAGAATATCATGCTAAGTGAGATAAGCCAATCTCAAAAAACTAAAGGACGAATGATCTCGCTGATAAGCGAATGAGGACATATAATGGGGGGTGGGAGGGGTTAGCGTTAGGGTTAGGGTTAGGTTTAGGGTTAGGGATAAGGAGGGTGGTAAGAATGAAGGAAAAAAGGACTGTATAGAGGGAAAAGAGGGGTGGGAGGGGTAGGGGGGAAGGGAAAAAAATAATGAATCAAACATCATTGCCCTATGTAAATTTATGATTACACAAATGGTATGCCTTGACTTCATGTACAAACAGAGAAATAACATGTATCCCATTTGTATACAATTAAAAAAAAAAGTCTGTGAGGGACCAGAGCAATGGTATAAATGTACAAAGCAAATATACAACTGTTCATGATTTTATCCAAGGTTAAGATTTGACATCTGCATGAGAATGGGTGGAATGGATATTCTTTTGATATTTTAGTCAAAACTCTCAGTCAAGCATGGTTGTTACATACCTCTAATCCAAGCAATTTGGGAGGCTGAGGCAGGAGGATCACAAATTCAAGGCTGGACTCAGTAACTTAGCAAGACTATCTCAAAAAATAAAAAGGATTGGGGATATGGTTCAGTGGCAAAGTTCTCCTGGGCTTAATCCTCAGTACCCCTCCAACAAACAAACAAAAACCCCAGAGCTTCTTGGTTGCAGGGAAGAAAAATCTATTCAAATGAGTATAGCCATGAATGAGAGAATAATTTTAAAAATTATTATGCTTCCACTCGTGTCAGCCTTTTCCTTTTGTTGTCTTGTCACATCTCAGGGAAATGATATAGTTTTTGGTCTCTTTCAGGGATAAAAAGTTCCAGACCAATCTAATAAAAGTTTCTTTCTCACATGTTTTAAACAGCTTAAGATACAAATTATATGCAATACCATCACTTATAGTATACAAGTCAATGGTTTTTAGCATAGTCACAGAATTGCACAAACATCACCACCATCAATTTGGGAAATATTTTTATTACCTATCAAAAAATCTCATACCCAATTTACAGCTCCCCTTTCTTGGTTCAGAAACCAGCTATTACTGGGGAACAAAGTGCCATTCCTTTTATCATTTTTCATTATCATTCAATTCCTCCTCCCCTAACTCTAGGATTGGGGAAGGGAGGTGAGGACCAGGGAAAAGAATGTAAAGTAGTTTTACTGAGCTGACAGGGTGACCTGTCTTCCAGTTTCTTAGGATGTAGGAGTTTCTTTTTTTTCCCCTCCTCTTCCTCCTCCTCCTCCTTTTCCTCCTCCTCCTCCTCCTCCTCCTCCTCCTCCTCTTTCTTCTTCATTTAAACCAGGGATTGAACCCAGGAGCACTTAATCACTGAGCCACATCCCCCTCACTTTCTTTTTTTTTTTTTTATTGTGAACAAATGGGATACATGTTCTTTCTCTGTTTGGACATGGAGTAAAGGCATACCATTTGTGTAATCATACGTTTACATAAGGTGATGTTGGTTGATTCATTCTGTTATTTTTTCCCCTTCCCCCCACCCCTCCCATCCCTCTTTTCCCTCTATACAGTCCTTCCTTCCCCCATTCTTGCCCCCCTCCCTAACCCTCACTCTAACCCTAAAACTAACCCCTCCCACGCCCCATTATTTATCATCATCCACTTATCAGCGAGATCATTCTTCCTTTGGTTTTTTGAGATTGGCTTATCTCACTTAGCATGATATTCTCCAATTTCGTCCATTTGCTTGCAAATGCCATAAATTTATCATTCTTTATGGCTGAGTAATATTCCATTGTATATATATGCCACAGTTTCTTTATCCATTCATCAACTGAAGGGCATCTAGGTTGGTTCCACAATCTGGCTATGGTGAATTGAGCAGCAATGAACATTGATGTGGCTGTATCTCTGTAGTATGCTGATTCACTTTCTTTTTTTAAAGAATTTTCTATTTTGAGACAGGACCTCACTATGTTGCAGAGACTGGCTTTGAACTTGTGATCCTCCTGCCTCAACCTCCCAAGCTTTTGGGGTGTAGGAATTTCAATGCTAAACTTGGAAAAGTTCTAGGCAAACTGGGCGCACGTTGCCATCCTATGGGCTGGTGTATAATTTACCTCTTCCTGCTTGATCAAGGGCTAACCACCAAATGCTTTGTTTAGCTGCTTTTCATGTGTCCGGCTGCTTTCCAGATGTCAATCCTGAAGGACAAGATTGGAGGAGAGGATTGGAGGATATGCTCTTCCACTAGTAGTAATGTTAAGTTTGATTACTGGGTTAAGGTGACAACAAGCACATAATCAAATATAATGCCACCGTTTCTACTTCTTTTATTAATGAATAATTTATAAAGTGATATTTTTGTGCCATGTGGCTGTTTAACTCCCAATCAACATTTTACCTAAGAATTTTAGCATTGATGATCTTTAACTTATTTATTTCATTAGGTGTTGCAAAATGATTATTCTCTAAAAGAATGCTGTGGACATTTAGGTACCAAGTTTTTGTGTGGACATACAGTTACAGCTCTCTGGGGTATATACTTAAAGAGTGGAATTACCAAGTGATACAACAACTCTGTTTAGCATTTTGAGGAATTCTCAGGTTGCACCATTTTACATTCCTAGTATATGAAGGTTTTAGTTGCTCCGTATCTTTTCCAACACAGTCTTTCGGACTATAGTCATTCTAGTGGGTAAAAAGTGGTATCTCATTGTGGTTTTGTTTTGTATTTCCCTAATGATTAGTGATATTGAACATCATTTCATGAGTTTCTTGGTCATTTATATGTCTGGAGAAAAGTCCATTCAAATCCTTGCCCATTTTATAATTTTTTTTTCTCACGGTTGAGTTTTAAGCATTTGTTTATTTGGGGGTACTGAGGATTGAACCCAGTGCCTTGAGCATGTTAGGCAAATGCTCTTCCACTGAGCTACATCCCCAGTCTATGTAAATGTTCTTTACATATTCTAGATACAAGACCCCTGTCAGATGTATGATTGAAAAGATTTTCTACCATTTTGCAGGATGTTCTTTCATTTTATTGTTATCCTCTGAAGCATAAGTTTTTTAATTTTGATAAAGTTCAATTTATCCTTTTTTTTTTTTGGTGGTGGTGCTGGGGATTGCAACCAAGGGCCTTGTGCATGCTAGGCAACCACTTTACCAACTGAGTTATATCCCCAGCCCCTCCATTTCTTTCTTTTTGTGTCATATCTAAGAAGACTTTGCCTAACTTAAGGTCACAACAATTTATTTCTAGCTGTTTTCTTCTAAAATGTTGGTTAAAACTCTTATATTTAGCTTTGATTCCTTTTTGAATATGATGTAAGGTCCAACTTCAATCTTTTGCATGGGGATATCCAGTTGTCCCAACATCATTTGTTAAAAAAGTATTTAAAAACAAGTAAATTATTTCTCTAGCGAAATGGAACCCTTATAAAAAATCAATTGACTATAATGTATTTTATTTCTGGACTCTCAATTTCATTCAACTTTATGCAATATTTTTATACCTTTTTACTAGTACCACATCATCTTAATTATAATGGTTTTATAGTAAGTTTTGAAATCAGGAAGTGTGAGTTCTAATTTTGTTCTTTTAAGATTGTTTGACTATCCCAGGTTCTTTGTATTTTCAGATGAATTTGTCAATTTGTGCAAAAAAAAAGGGAACTGGGATTACAATAGGGATTATGTTCAATCTGTAGATCAGTTGGAGACTTGTAATCTTGAGAATATTATTTTCCAATCTATGAATATGGGATGTCTTTAAGATTTTTCAAAAATGCTTTGCATTCTCAATATACAGTCTTCCACTTGGGTGGTTAAATTTATTCCTAACTTTTTTGGGGGGGCGGGGGTGGGAAGGACCAGCTCACATTTAATTGCGACAGTTTAAAATTGTACAAGTATTTTGATGTCTATTCTCCTTGCCCATATTTAGTCTCTTAAAATGACAGGTAAACATCACCAATCATAGGTTTAATAAGTTACCCCTTTAGTTCCTATTTGCAGCACCCAATATTCCTTTGAAATACCAGACAAACCTCTCTTGTCAGTGACCAACAGTAAATTTCCACCCTCTAGAGTTGAAAAGTGCAGGTTCTCTGAGCATTCTGTGTTATAGTGGCACTTGTCCAGAACTGGTACCTCTTCGTAGCTGGGGAGTTTTAAATGAACCAATGAAAAGGCTTTTTCCCCTTCAAGGGGAAGACAGAAAATTACTCCTCAAAGCCCAGCTAATCTGACTGTGATGTCTTTCATTCTGTCCCATCTCTTCAGGTTCTTTTTTTTCCCTTTCTTTTTCATTTACTTTTTTGCAGCAGAATAAGAGAGACCAAAACCTAACCTGAGTTACACGAAACAAGACAGAGATGGCTATAAAGGGACTAAAAAAGGAGCAACTGAGATACTCCTTCACCTCCCACATCCAATGTATGTGCTTGACAGAAGAACAACAAAAATAAATCCACAAAATACAAGGCTAGAATTACAAAATCTCTTCATCCAAGAGTGCTGGAAGGCAGGAAGGAGAGGTGGGAAGGTACATGGCACAGGGAGAAAAAGCATTCGAATCAGTCCAGGCACAGGGCTGGCAAATGCTAGAAAACAGCTGCAGAAAAAAACTGAGGTTCTTTTAAGACACAGGGTGGTATTAAAAATCCACATACTGGGGTCAGGAAAATTCTGCCTTATGTGCACCAGAGACAAAAATTCTAATTCCTCAAAGAGAAGGGAATACACAGAGCATCCTTGGCAGAGGAGGACAGAGAAAAAGAGCTGCCACAGCCTCCTTCCAATCCACCCATCCCCTCTGGATGGCAGACAACCTGGTGGCCTGCCACAGCCTCCAGTTTGGCAGGAGATGGAAGTGGTAAAGGGAACTTCTTTGCAGAGGTTGAGCTGCTTAGGGTGTACTTCAGGTAGACTGTCTTGTGGAAGAGTCTGGTGCTTAAGAAGACCAACAAGGCAAACATGTGCAACTGGAAAAGGTATGCTTTCCCAGGGGTCTTTCCTTCATTAGCACTGATAAAAATAAAGGAAAGAGGATAGAGAAGAGACAGCTGCTGATAATATATGAAGACTGCATTGCTGTGAGGAAAGTTAAGGGGAAACCAAATTTAAAGTAGTAAGGTCAATTCCTTTCTATGTTTGACAACAGCTGGTGCATTTCAATTCCTTTATTGAACAAACAATATTCAAAGCAGTACAGTGAGTAGAGAAGGGACATATAAAACAAACTGACCAGCTGACCAACAAGATGGGTGGGAAAGAGACTGACAAATATAAGGAAAAGAGCCTACAGCAAAAGGTTGAAGAGCATGTCAGCAATTATCTTGTTGACACTAGGGAATGGATGAGGTTTCCTCCCTGATACCTCTTATGCAAGGCCAGCAATATCTTGAAACCAAATGGCATTCACAACTTTGCTAAGCACAGACAGGGCAAGCACCCAGAGAGCACTGAAAATTGATGTGAGGAAGAAGTCCAGCTACGACCAAACACCTCCATATAGTGAAGGATCATCAATAATTCAGGCTGAAGCACAGGAATAAACACATGATACAACAAGAGGAGACTGAACCACAATACTCCAGCACAGTACTGGAAAATTCTACTAACAATAGGTGGCTCACTCGCTTGCTTCTTCTCTGTACTCTGGGCTCTCCTCTGCACCAAGACACTACTTGCCCTTCTTCAATGTTGCTCCTTTCTCTTCTGCTGGATTCGAGCATCTAACTTTGAGATGGCATAAATACCCACCATGGAGTCTTTGATTCCCCTGCCAAGGTCCTGGAGAAAGATTTTGACACTGTCAGCCATCTCCATCCATAGTGTCAACTACACAGAAGAGCAAGAAGCATCCCCAAATCTCTCATCCTGAAGGACCCTTCCAACAATCCCCAAATGAGCACCAAGATGAAACTGGAGTTTTGAGATGAGACTACATTCCATGTTTTGCAATTTTCTTCTTGGTTCTTGTCTTGCAAATTTGAAGAACAAAATCCATGGATGATCATGGAAGGGAAGAGCAAATGGAGTAGGATTTATTTGAGAAGAGACAGAACTCCTACCATGTGGAGGGGGCCAGATAGCAGATAAATCCCTAATTCTTTTAGATTGCTATTATAAATTGAATTCTCTTATTGCATTTTATGCTTGCTCATTGCTAGTGTACAGCAAAAAACTGTTTTGTATATTGATCTTATATCCTGCAAACTTGCTGAATTGTATATTAGTTTTAGTGTGTACGATGTGTGTATTCCTTAGAATTTTATGTCATTTGCAAAAAAATCATGTTATTTGCAAATAGCATTTACTTTTTCCTCTCCAATCTGGATAATTTTTCTTTTCCTTGCCCAACAGCCCTGCACGGACAATATCAACTGGAAGTGATGAGAATAGACATTTTGTTTTGTTCCTGAAGGAGTATTTAGGGAGAGAATATTAAGTACAGTATTAGGTATAGAGTTTGTTGTTTTTTGTAGATGCTCTTTATCAGGTTGAAGAAGTTTCCTTTTATTCCAAATTTTTTGAGCATTTTTACCATGAAAAGGTGTTGAATTTGGTCAAATGCTTTTTCTGCAATTAAGGTAGTCATGAAATTTTTGTCCTTCAGTCTGTTAGTACAGCTTATTACATTGCTTGATTTGGGGATGTTAAGCCAGACTTGTATTACAAACAGGCAATTACAACATCTGCTACTTAATTCCTAAAGAAAGCACAAATCTTCCTTAAAACATCTTTACTATTCTGAGTTATCATACCACCTAATCTCTTTCCCAAAAGTCCCAAAGAAATTTTAATTTTTTTAAATAATAACTAACCCCCAGTAAATCTAATGTCTCACCAAAACTGGAGTTCAGCAAGGTCTCATTCTAATAAATTTCCCTATGGTAGAGAAAAATGATTTGCAGCATACTTTAATCAGCATTCAATGAATTGAATGGGGGATTATTGGATTGGGGAATCTCAGATGCCAAGAGTCAAATCAGAAATTGTTTTGTTATCAAATAAACCATTAACAGATTTTTTTTACATACAAAGTTTTTATTCCTTATTTCTTTTTTTAAAATTTAATTTATTTTTATTGTAAACAAATGGGATACATGTTATTTCTGTTTGTACATGGAGTAACAGCATACCATTTGCGTAATCACACATTTACATAGGGTAATGATGTTTGATTCATTCTGTTATTTTTTCCTTCCCCCCACCCCTCCCACCCCTCTTTTCCCTCTATACAGTCCCTCCTTCCTTCATTCTTGCCCCCCCTCCCACCCCCCATTATGTGTCATCATCCACTTATCAGTGAGATCATTCGCCTTTTGGATTTTTGAGATTGGCTTATCTCACTTAGCATGATATTCTCCAATTTCATCCATTTGCCTGCAAATGCCATAATTTTATCATTCTTCATTGTGGAGTAATATTCCATTGTATATATATGCCACAGTTTCTTTATCCATTCATCAACTGAAGGGCATCTAGGTTGGTTCCACAGTCTGGCTATTGTGAATTGAGCAGCTATGAACATTGATGTGGCTATATCTCTGTAGTATGCTGATTTTAAGTCCTTTGGGTGTAGGCCAAGGAGTGGGATAGCTGGGTCAAATGGTGGGTCCATTCCAAGTTTTCTAAGGAATCTCCATACTGCTTTCCAGAGTGGCTGCATTAATTCGCAGCCCCACCAGCAATGTATGAGTGTACCTTTTTCCCCACATCCTCTCCAACACCTATTGTTGCTTGTATTCTCGATAATCACCATTCTAATTGGGGTGAGATGGAATCTCAGTGTAGTTTTGATTTGCATTTCTCTTATTACTAAAGATGGTGAACATTGTTTCATATGTTTGTTGATTGCATGTAGATCTTCTTCTGTGAAGTGTCTGTTCATATCCTTAGCCCATTTGTTGATTGGATTATTTGTATTCTGCGTGTAGAGTTTTTGAGTTCTTTATAGATTCTGGAAATTAGTGCTCTCTCTGAAGTATGAGTGGGAAAGATTTTCTCCCACTCTGTAGGCTCTCTCTTCGCATTGCTGATAGTTTCCTTTGCTGAGAGAAAGCTATTTAGTTTGAATCTATCCCAGTTATTGATTCTTGCTTTTATTTCTTGTGCCATGGGAGTTCTGGTAAGGAAGTCTGATCCTAAGCCAACAAGTTGAAGATTTGGACCTACTTTTTCTTTTATAAGATACAGGGTCTCTGGTCTGATTTCGAGGTCCTTGATCCATTGTAAGTTGATTTTTGTGCAGGGTGAGAGATAGGGGTTTAATTTCATTCTGTTGCATATGGATTTCCAGTTTTCCCAGCACCATTTATTGAAGAGGCTATCTTTTCTCCATTGCATATTTTTGGCCCCTTTGTCTAGTATGAGAAATTTGTATTTATTTGGGTTTGTGTCCATGTCCTCTATTCTGTACCATTGATCTACCTGTCTATTGTGGTACCAATACCATGCCATTTTTGTTACTATTGCTTTGTAGTATGGTTGAAGTTCTGGTATTGCAATACCCCCTGTCTCACTCTTCCTGCTAAGGATTGCTTTAGCTATTCTGGGTTTCTTATTCTTCCAGATGAATTTCATGATTGCTTGCTCTATTTCTGTAAGGTACATCATTGGGATTTTAATTGGAATTGCATTGAATCTGTATAGCACTTTAGGTAGTATGGCCATTTTGACAATATTAATTCTGCCTATCCAAGAACATGGGAGATCTTTCCATCTTCTAAGGTCTTCCTCAATTTCTTTCTTCAATGTTTTGTAGTTTTCATTGTAGAGGTCTTTTACCTCTTTGGTTAGATCAATTCCCAAGTATTTTATATTTTTTTTTAGGCTATTGCAAATGGAGTTGTTTTCCTCATTTCCCTTTCAGATGTTTCATCACTTGCATATAAAAATGCCTTAGATTTATGTGTGTTGATTTTATAGCCTGCTATTTTGCTGAATTCATTGATAAGGTCTAGAAGTTTTCTGGAGGAGTTTTTTGGATCCTCTAAATATAGAATCATGTCATCAGCAAATAGTGACAGCTTAAGTTCCTCTTTTCCTTTTCATATCCCTTCAATTTCTTTAGTCTGTCTAATTGCTCTGGCTAGAGTTTCAAGGACAATGTTGAATAGAAGTGGTGAAAGAGGACATCCCTGTCTTGTTCCCATTTTTAAAGGGAATGGTTTCAGTTTTTATCCATTAAGAATGATGTTGGTCATGGGTTTAGCATAGCCTTTACAATATTCAGGTATGTTCCTACTATCCTTATTTTTTCTAGTGTTTTGAGCATGAAGGGGTATTGTATTTTGTCGAACACTTTTTCTGCATCAATTGAAATAACCATATGGTTCTTATCCTTAAGTCTATTGACACGATGGATTACGTTTATTGATTTACAGATGTTAAACCATCCTTGCATTCCTGGGATGAACCCCACTTGATTGTGGTGCATGATTCTCTTAACATGTTTTTGGATATGGTTTGCCAATATTTTGTTAAGGATCTTTGCATCTATATTCATCAAGGATATTGGCCTAAAATTTTCTTTCCTTGATGTGTCTTTTCCTGGTTTGGGTATGAGGGTGATATTAGCTTCATAGAATGAGTTTGGTAGGGTATCCTCCTTTTCTATTTCCTGGAATACTTTGAGAAGTATTGGAATGAGTTCTTCTTTGAAGGTCTTGTAGAACTCGGCTGAGAATCCGTCTGGTCCTGGGCTTTTCTTGGATGGTAGGTTTTTAATGGCTTCTTCTATTTCATTGCTTGATATTGATCTGTTTAAATTGTGTATGTCCTCCTGGTTCAGTTTGGGAGGAGCATATGTCTCTAGAAATTTGTCAATGTCTTTGGTAGTTTCTATTTTGTTGGAATACAGATTTTCGAAGTAACTTCTCATTATGTTATGTGTTTCAGTGGTGTCTGTCGTAATATTTCCTTTTTCATCACAAATTTTAGTAATTTGAGTTTTCTCTCTCCTTTTTGTTAGTGTGGCTAAGGGTTTGTCTATTTTGTTTACTTTCTCAAAGAACCAACTTTTTGTTTTGTCAATTTTTTGAATTGTTTCTTTTGTTTCAATTTCATTGATTTCAGCTCTGATTTTAATTATTTCCTGTCTTCTACTACTTTTGCTGTTTTTCTGTTCTTCTTTTCCTAGGGCTTTGAGCTGTAATGTTAGGTCATTTAGTTGTTGACTTTTCATTCTTTTCTGGAATGTGCTCCATGCAATGAATTTTCCTCTTAGTACCGCTTTCATAGTGTCCCAGAGATTTTGATATGATGTATCATCATTCTCATTGACCTCTAAGAATTTTTTTAAATCCTCCCTGATGTTTTCTGTTATCCATGTTTCATTCAATAGCATATTATTTAGTCTCCAGGTGTTGGAGTAATTTCTGTTTTTTATTTCGTCATTGATTTCTACTCTCAGTCCATTATTTATTTTTTTTTATGTTAGAAAGAAAAGGAAAAATCAAATTGTTTATTGTTGCTTTTTGCCATTTGGTAGCATTTTACACACAGGCTTTGAACTTCAGAATACCCTGGATTCAGTAGAAAAACCTTTTAAATGAAGTTTTATACAATAGAAACTTCTCAGCAGTCAAAATTTAGACTGTAAAAAAATACATGCAAAACATACTTTTCTGAAAACACTTAACTTTGAACAAAGCACCGAACTACACAAATGCAGAATGAAAACAGCATTTCAACTCCACCAAAAGTAGTCATCATAAAAGGTGTAAAAGTCACCTAACTTCACTAGGCACTGTTCACTTTTTAAACATGAGACAATAAAAAATATTGTCCACAAACAATATCCCAGCTCAATGGCAGGTTTCAGAAAGTCTTCAACTTCATGCTTTAATAGCGACGAGGTGAGTAGGATCATGATCTGGATCATGACCCATATCCTCCACGACTGTAGTAAGGAGAAGGTGACCACCTTCTGTAAATCTGATACCTATCTTGAGCAGCTCTCCATCTACCTCCTCCTCCACCTCCTCCTCTGTATGATCTGCTATAGTAGTCCCGATCATCATAGCCTCGATCATATCCTCTGTCATAATAATCCCGACAGCGTGAGCTGCCATAGGTTGGTCTCCCCATGTAAATTCCTGGTGTTGGAGTATGTGGTCTTTTCGTAAATCAACTCTAATTCTGCGTCCATCAAGCTCCATTCCATTGGCATGTTCTTTAGCTTCCTTGGCATCATCTACATTTTCAAAATATACAAAGGCAAATCCTCTTGAACACCTAGACTGCTGGTCATATACAATAGACACATCAGCAATGGGGCCATATTTAGAGAACACTTCTCTCAGATCTCTTTCTGTGGTATATAAGCTCAACCCAAACACTCCAAGACAAAAATTGGGGTCAGGATTTGCCCGATTGCCAACATGGCGCCTTCCAGTAGACATGGGAGAATGACTGTGGCTGTGCCGTCTGCGATAATCTCGACTGTAAGACCTGCTACGGGAACGTCTATGGGAGCGGGAAGGGGAGCGGGACCTTGTATAATGCCTCCGAGAACTTCTTCTGGATCTAGACCTAGATTCAGATCTGGACCTGGACTTTGATCTGGAACGCCTGGAATCTTCCTTGGAGCGAGACCTTGCAGGGGTATGCCTTGCAGATTTCCCCTATCCCGTGAGCACTTCCACTTCTGGAAGCAGAACGGGATTCTTAGCGTAGTGCTTTCTGATTCCAGATTACTTCTTAACTTCATTTTTATTTCTTTTCTTCATTCTTCCATTTCAAATTCTGACTTCTTTCATCTTCCCCACTTCACACAAATTGCTCAATATTCTACAAGTGGGACTTCTGGTCTGACAATTAGCATGCATTCTTTCTTTTATTTTTTCAAATTTCAGCTTCACTTATTCCTGAGCTTCAAATACTCATTTATAAAACTTGTCAAATGACGACTTCCGCATTTTCCTTCTTCAACATTAACCCGCTGGCTGTAGTTCTGCTCGCCGCTGTCGCTCATGACTCCTGGCTGACGTCGCTGCTCGCTGGGCTTCAAGCGAAGCTTCCAACCTCTTGCACCTTCTCTCTAGAGGCTCCGCCTCAGCCTCGCAGGACCCACGTGTTGCGGAGCCGCTCAGAGCCGAAAGGCCCCGCACCACCTAGGCGCGGGCTGTAGCCTCTCAGTCCATCATGATCTGATAGAACACAAGGCAGTATCTCTATTTTTTTGCATTTCCTAAGGGCTGCTTTGTGGCATAACAAATGGTCTATTTCTGAGAAGGTTCCATGTGCTGCTGAGAAGAAAGTGAATCTGCTCCTTGATGGATGGAATATTCTATATATGTCTATTAAGTCTAGGTTATTGATTGTGTTATTGAGTTCTATGGTTTCTTTGGTTGGTTTTTGTTTGGATGATCTATCTAGTGGTGACAGCGATGCATTAAAGTCACCCAGAATTATTGTGTTGTGGTCTATTTGATTCCTGAAATTGAGAAGGATTTGTTTGATGTACAGGGATGCACCATTCTTTGGGGCATAAATATTTACAATCATTATGTCTTCCCGATTTGTGGTTCCCTTAAGCAGTATGAAATGTCCTTCTTTATCCCTTCTGACTAACTTTGGCTCATTCAGGGTTATTATTGAGATATGATTTATATTCCCAGTCATTTGGGCTTATTTTGGTTTTTAATTTGGCTTGGTTTCTCCTTTGAGCAGTTTTTCTCTAAGTAGTTACTCCCTTTGCTGACCTACATTGTTGTTTTTCATTTCCTCCTCATGGAATATTTTGTTGAGAACATTCTGTAGCGCAGGCTTTCTATTTGTAAATTCTTTTAACTTTTGTTTATCATGGAAGGATTTTATTTCATCTTCAAATCGGAAGGTTAGTTTTGCTGGGTATAGGATTCTTGGTTGGCAACCATGTTCTTTCAGAGCTTGAAATATGTTGTTCCAGGTCCTTCTAGCTTTTAGAGTCTGGGTTGAGAAATCTGCTGCTATCTGTATTGGTTTCCCCCTATATGTAATCTGATGCTTTTCTCTTGCGGCCTTCAAAATCCTAGCTTTATTTTGAATGTTAGGCATTTTCATTATAATGTGCCTTGGTGTGGATCTGTTGTAATTTTGTGCATTTGGTGTTCTGTAAGCCTCTTGTATTTGATTTTCCATTTCATTCTTCAGGCTTGGGAAATTTTCTGATATTATTTCATTGAATAGGTTGTTTATTCCTTTGGTTCGTATCTCTGTGCTTTCCTCAATCCCAATAATTCTTAAATTTGGTCTTTTCATGATGTCCCATAGTTCTTGAAGATTCTGTTCATGATTTCTTACCATCTTCTCTGTTTGGGCAACTTTATTTTCAAGATTAAATATTTTGTCTTCATTGTCTGAGGTTCTGTCTTCCAAGTGGTCTAGTCTTTTGGTGATGCTTTCCATTGAGTTTTTTATTTGGTTTATTGTTTCCTTCATTGCAAGGATTTCCATTTGGGTTTTTTTTAGAATATCTCTTTGTTGAAATGATCTTTTGCTTCCTGTAGTTGCTCTTTCAGCTTATTGGTATTATCATTCATTGCCTGCATTTGCTCTCTTATCTCATCCTTTGCTTTGCGAATCATCTTAATCATGTATAATCGAAGCCCTTTTCTGACATTTCTTCTAACATACTGTCATTGGGTTCTGTTAATATAGAATCTAGATTTGTTTGGATTATTTTCTTCGCTTGTTTTTTCATGTTACTCATGTATCTTCCCCTCTAGCACTGCAGATCTGGGGTATTGCAGATTCCCCCCTATAGGCTTATAGTGGCCCTATAGGTTTCCAAAACCTTTTCTTTAAGGGGAGATCAATATTAGCAGTGCCCAATTCAGACACTTGCAATACTAGATCAAATAGCCCCTATGAGGACAATAACAATATTATCATAATAAACAGAATGAGTTCAAATATTATCTTCAGTAAAACAAACAGATTTGCAATAAGGTCTGCAGTTTCTAATGGAGGACAAAGAGGATGCAGAGGGATGTAGAATGTAGCTGTTAATGGGATAAGAAAAGAATATACAGAAGTTCTAGATAATAGAAAGGGTGAGAGCGTAACCAAAAGAAATTGGATGTTAGCATGCAAAAAGGGAGAAAGTGACTCTGAGGGAACAGGTTAAAAAAAAAGGAAAAGAGAGCAAGAAAAGTAAAGAAATAAAAACTTAAAATTTTTCAATAAGGAGAAAAAAGAAAATCTACAGTATAACAGTCATATAGTAATGAAACCTCCCAGTCTTCAGTAGCCTGATGCATGAGAGGTACCTGACAATGAGCTTCAAATCTCCAGCAGGTGTCTCAGGATGGGATTTGCCCCACCTAAAGATCGGAGCTACAGCTTCTAGGATTATCCACGATGGCCACTCTGGCTTCCAAATGTGTTGGCAAATGGGGAGCTGCAGCTCAGGGTATGAACATGGTCAGCTGGAGGACCTGGAGGCGGGCTGCAGTTGGTCAGGCAGGGGTCCTGGAGGTTGGGTGTGTTTGGTGTGGTTGTGGGATCCTGGAGGCCGGGTGCAATCAGTCGGTCTGGGGGCCCGATGATAGGGCGCAGTCAGTTGGTCTGGGGGTCCTGGCGGCAGGGAGCAGTCATTCGATGTGAGGACCCCAGAGGCAAGGAGTGATTGTTTGGGCTGAGGGATCCTGGAGACGGGGCTCAGTCAGTCTGGCCAGGGGTCCTATTGGGCCTGGCTGTTGTCTCAAAATGACCCATTAACAGATTTTAAAAGCACTTACTATGTATGAAATACTGTCAGAAATACAAATATGAGCTCCCTGCTCTCATGGAAACATATCACCCCAGGTTAAAATATAATATAGTGAATGAAATGTAACTCAGGATTGTTCCATGGAATTCTGGTTTACCTATTCTGAAATGCTAATGTTGGTAAATGTACTGTGTTCTGCAGAAGCTGAGTTAATTATGCAAGGGCAGGGGAGGTGGAGAGAGAAAACAAATATGGGAAATTAACAACTGTGGGATCCAGGTATGTATTAAAATCTTCCTAACAAAAAGTGAAAAGAAAGAAACTTTTAAAATTCTTAAAGAATTTTTCTTTACACTTTATTCCTAGGCATCTGAGAGAACAATGATGCTAATATACATGGTTATATATGGTATGCTTTTTTAAAAAAAGCTTTATCATCATTCATATACACTAAACTGAATATTTAAAATGTACAATTTGTTTTTACATTTGTACACATTTAAAATTTTTCATTTTCTAACTTTTTGCTGGATAATGGAATCTGATTTTTGTACAATGACTTTGTATTCAGTAACCTTGTTGGTCACTTACTAATTCCAAAAGATTTTTTAGATTTTTCTTCATATAATCATGATATCTATCTTCCTTTTTCAATCCTTAAATTTTTCATTCTGTCTTATTGCACTTGCTAAGACTGCCAGCAAAATGAACAGAATAGCAATACTGGGCATCCTTGTCTCATTTTCAGTCTCTGGAGAAAAATGATTACTATTACATCATTAAATATGATGTTTGCTTCAACCAGGCAATATAGCCCTGAATGAAAATTTCTTTAAAGTCATAAAAAACTTCTTAGTCTAAACTTGTCAAAAAATTGGATCAGCTGGGTACAATGGCACATACCTCTAATCCCTGTGACTTGGGAGGCTAAGGCAGGAGAATTGCAAGTTTGAGGCCAGCCTTAGCAACTTAGTGAGACTCTGTCTCAAAGTAAAACACAAAAAGGGTTAGGGATGTGGCTCAGTGGTAAAGTGCCCCTGGGTTTAATCCTCAGTACCCTCCCCAAAACAAAAAAATGCTGGACTGACTCAATATTAGATAGAAGTAACTGTGTAAGGGATGGGAAATCATCAAAGTCCAAAAGTGAATTCATACCAGAAAGTGACATCATGTTGTTACTTTGGGGATAGAATTTAAGATAACACACAGATACAGCTATTTTAAGCTATTCCTTTTTTTTTTTTTTTTTTTTTTTTTTTTTTTTTTTTTTTTTTTTTGGTACTGGGGATTGAACTCAGGGGCACTGAGCTACACCGCCAGTCCTTTTTGTATTTTATTTAGAGACAGATTCTTGCTGAGTTGCTTAGTCCCTCACTAAATTGCTGAGGCTAAGTTTGAATTTGTGATCCTCCTGCCTCAGCCTCTAGAGCTGCTGGAATTACAGGCACACACCACTGTGCCCACCTTAAGCTATTACTTAATAGAATTTTTTGTTTGTTTGTTAGAAAGTATAGCATTGTGTTGCATTCATGGAGAAGATAAAACAAAATGAAAAGCAACTGAGGACTATCTGCCTTTTCTTGAGGTATTGCATAATGGATACAGAAAAGTTAAAAATGAAACAGGACTGTTATTAGTAATTTGTCTCTATTTAAAAAAATGTATAATGGTTAAAACACATGGTGTTAAAGCCCAAAGGAATTTACAAATGCAGAAACTGAATTCTAGAAAAGTTGTCACTTGCTTATCAGTCAGGATCCTGATAGGAGATAGTTTAGAGTGGAAATTTCAAAGGAGTTTAATAAAAGAACTATACACAAAGGAATGGGCATGGTTTAAGAAAATCAACAAGGAATAAATAGTGTAGTATGCCAGTTAGTCTGGAGCTATTCCTACCCATAAACCTGAAGAAGCAAAGGGGAAGGTCTCATTACCAGAACCCAGAAAGGGTATAAAAGGAACACCTGACAGGATCTATGACCCTTAAAGGGATGCAGTCAATTCGCAACAACATGGTAGAGAGGGAACCACCTTCCCAGGTCCCGATACTTTCTATTGACCAAATCCAACAAGAATATGAAGGTCAAAGGAGCCATAAATGCAGATAATATGGTTATGCCTTCCAAGACACAGAACAAAGGTAGAAAATGGATCTAGAAGGGAAAAGAAAAGAAATCTAACACAGTTACTAAAGTCAATGATAAAGTCAGATTTAAAACCTAGGTCTTAAGTTCCAATTCAGTACTTTTCCACTAGGCAAAGTAAATGTTACTATGAGTACACAATGTGGTAGATGTGATGGGAGATACAAAAAGTAAGAAGACTTGGTATTTTGGTCTCCTATCTTCAAAATAGTAGTGATATTGTTGTGAAGAAACTTACACATATGAAATCACCAGTAAATATTTTAAAACAGAAATAAGGTATAGAAAAATCATGGTAGGACAGGGCATGATAGCACACACCAGTAATTCCAGAAACTTGGGAGGCTGAAGTAGGAGGATCTCGAGTTTAAGGCCAACCTCAGCAACTTAGTGAGACCCTAAATAAAAACAATGAAGGTGGTAAAGCATCCCTTGGTTTAATCCCCAGTATTGAAAAAAAAAAGAAAGAAAGAAAGAAAAAGAAAACTCAAGGTAGGGATTACCTTATGCTGCTTCTCGTGCTTCTTTTATATTCATATAGTCAAGGGCACAAAGTTAGTGCTTGTTTCAATACTCAGTTACTGGCTTTTAAACTATCAAAGTCTATTCCTAGAAAGCTACTTTAGGAGAAAAACAGTATTTAACAAGTACTATCTATGTGCCTCAAGCTTTAATATGTCATTTAATCATAAACTATGTTTTAATTATTAATCCTAAATTACAAGTGAGGTATAAAGTACAAGACATTAAGCTAACTTTCTCATGGTTAAACTAGGAGCTAGGATAGGATCCCAGGTATGTCTAGTTTGCCCATAAGTACTACTCTTTGTACCACATTCACATACCAGAAGCAGTTTAAAGCAGAAATTTTGGAAAGTTAGGAATCTAATGTTCATGCTTCACAAGGAACATTAACTTGTTGTTAAACTTGAGCAACTCACCCTCACCTCTCAGATCCCTCACTAATCTGTATAAATAAAATAAAGATGACAAGGCCTGCTATTGTCTCTGGAGAATCATACAATGAAGTCCAACTATATATTTGTATGTATACGTAATCGTGACCCTGGGAACTTTTATATCCTGTTTCCCAAGTCTTGGAATTTTTATACCATACCATTTCACTTTGTATCCTTTGCTTCTTGTCCTAAGGCAACATATCCAGTGAGCACATAACAAAAAGAGCAAATGAAGGAAAAAAAAATGAACCACAATCTTCCCTTTCACATTTGGTTACAGGTTGTATTCAGTTTAAGAATAAGAGACTGATATCATAATAGAATGAAAATTTTTATTTTACAAATGAAAAGGCAAAATACTACAACTATTGAATTGACCCTGAAGCCACGCTTAATTCATACCTTGCAGCTGAATTTTCTCAGTTCATTCACTAGTTCTACTGAAAATAGACTAAGCCTCTCTGTGGAAGTAGCACAAACAGATTTAATCACGATGATGGCAAAGGCTGGCAAGAGTAAGCAAAGGAAATGAGTGTTATCTGTTTCAATTTCTTTTCCTTCTTGGAAACATACTTCATGGTCATGTGAAACTTAAAGACTGACTGTCCTAGCTGGAGAAGGTTAAAACTTTGTCACAGAGAATCGTAGATTATACTTCTTTCTTCACACGGCGATATCCATGTCTCTTTGAGAGGTCTGGCTAAACCAGGATATTCTTTGCAATAGCATTCAAAGTCCTGACTTTGGTCACATCTGTTACCTTTAGAGAATACTCTGAATTAGAAAGTGAGGCTCCCATGGCAACAGAGGAATTTCTGCAACAGAAATAATAATGGAATAGATAATTATATAAGTTGGTAATTTAGTACTCCAATTGGCACTTCGCTTTATTGGTTATTTCATGATTCAAAAACTGGGGAAGGTAAGGACTCTGGACTACCATATTCCATAATTTTCATTAATTAATTACTTGAAACATCTAGTAGCTGAATCAAACAAACAGTATACTTGATTTTACATCTGGAAATATAAGTTTTTAAGCCTCTTCCTTTTTTTACAAGAATTTTTTCCCAAATTATAAAGAGAAAGATTCACCTACTAAGTTATAGGAATCCTCTCATGTATAAAAAAAAAATCACATAATAGCTTCGATTTCTTAATGGTGATATAATTTCATAACTGAAAATAGCAAAGGTGAGGGAAGACTGACTAAATGGCAATGGCTGGCAAGGCTACACAAAGGCTATATAAAGGTTTGCTATGTTGAAAAGTTCCTGCTCATTTAAGACAGAACAAGAACCATTTTAGAAATGTTTTTAAACTGCAAAAATGATGACAATACTTATGTACTAATCACAACATGCCATTGATTGATCATGGTATCAATAAACGTTTTCCTATTTGGGAAGCTAAGATTAATTCCCTCCCTTCTTGTATGAGTCCAGGAACATTTTTACCGAAACCTCATTCCCGAGTCTCTAGAAGTCCGAGCAGAACAGTGGAATTCTGTAGCACCTGAACCCTCAAGGATCCTTTGTAGATTTCTGTCAGTTATACCACCTCCTGTCGTAAAGAACAAGTAATAAATTAAGAGAACAGAATCTTGCATAAAAATTAAATAACAATGACTGTTTACTCTTTGAAATCTCCATTCTGAAATTTCTCATTGATTCAAGAATTACTCTCTCCCTAAGCTAGAATGAAATTAAAAAGTAATGAAAGATATATACTCTGGAGAACTGTTAAGGTCAGAGCCCATGTGATGAAATTACATATATCAGTTGGTTTATATGACAAAGCTAGACATTATTGATGTTAAATTTAAAAAGACTACTCTGGGTCAAGGAAAAATCATTCAATCCAGCCCTGCTCTCTCCTCAGTTTAAGCAAAAAACAAATTAAAATGAAAGGTAAGAATAGGTTTGAGAAGAAAAGATACAAAAACACAACCTGAGAGAACCTGTAAGATTTTCTCTGTGGCCAAAATTGAAAGAGTGTACCAACTTCATGGGAAATGTCAATGAGGGAAAGTTTTACACAGTTTATTCATCACAATATCAACTTTCTGTTTCATTTTACAGAAGAATCTGACTCTACTTTTTTATGATTACATGTTTTGATAAATAATCTTAAAATATTTATACATAAAAATCATATTCTGAATTGGTACTAATAACTACAGATATGAAGTTATTGATCTTTATACTTGTGTCTTCTGAGAAAGAGAATATATTTAATAATATAATTAATAAACATTTTAAAATGACATTAAAGCTTGTACTTTGTACCTCAAGCTATTCAAGTTGCTGAAATAACCTGTTTTTATATATTCTTTCAGATTTTGTTTTTTGTTTGTTTGTTTTTGGTTAGTGATACATTCATATTGCTGAAAGTAGCAAGAACACAGACTGAGAAGTTAGATTTAAAGGGATACTGGTGTCACCCCTGTAGCTCTTCAGAGTTGGGTGATCTCAGATAAATGATTTAAATTCACTGAGCCTCAATTTTTTCACCAATAAAAGAGGATAATACTGCCTACCTCATGAGCTTGTAAGGATCAAAAAACAAATTATTTCCCACTAACCAATAAAACTGAAACACATTGCTCAATACATTTTCCAACACATAGGCTAATAGAGCTTTACAGTTAAAAGAGACCTCAAAGAACAATTAGTTCAATATTCCCTTCCTTATAGATGAGAAACCAGAATCTAAATATGTTGTAAGTTTCATTATGTATGTCCTATTTAACTTTATATTTCCCAATGATGAAAACTCATTAGGCATTCAGATTGACTTATCTAAGAATGATTACTGGCTGGTACTTATTTACATGAAATTCTGTGAGCTCCTCAAATAGAAGGATTACTTCATATTCATTCTATTTCACATCTACCAATATATGTATAATTAAAATTGACATAATATTTCTCCAGTAAGGTTTGTTAAACTAACCACAAATATTTCTGAATATAACATCTTCTGACCTAAGACTATCAACTTCTAGAGGAAATAATTGCTTATTTAACTCTTTATCCCACATAATGCCTTGTACAAAGCAGATAACTTAATAATTACATATTCAGCAACGGCACTTTAAAGTGAACAATTATCTAAGTCTGGTTATTAGTTTCAAGGCTAAATACATTTAGTCTTTGTGTTTTGTTGTTGTTGTTGTTGCTTTTTTGGTGGTGCTGGAGATTGAACCCAGGGCCTTGTGCAAGCACGCTACCAAATGAGCTATGTCCCCAGTCCACATTTAGTCTTAAACAGAAAAGCATTAGACTCAGTAAGTTCCTTTAACATTCCCTGATTAGTCTATAAAGGATCTCAATTTGACAGATCATATATACTTTCTAACTGCTTGTTTCAGGGACTTACTGCAAGTGAAAACCTTCCTAATGTCTGATGATATCCTTTACCTGGCCTCTTTTAAAACTTGTCCTTATCTGGTTGTCACCATTTTGAACCCTGGTCAGTCTTGGTATTACTGCTAGTGAGATGTCTAGAGACTGAATGCTTTCTGATGTGATCTACTATGTAGTACACAGAATCACAGATTATTCATATCCAAATATTTAACGAGAATTTAATCAAGTCTTACAGTTTAACTACCAGTTTATAGAAAATACAGAAGCTAGAGGAGCAAGTTTTAGCTTTGATACTATTTACAGTATCAAAAAGAAATAATCCCATAAATACAGTAACACTTACAGGGTAAGTGTCCACTTTTTAAAATTCATTTTTTAAAGCCAGGTGCAATAGCACATGCCTATAATCCCAGAAGCTCAGGAGGCTGAGGCAGGAGGATCACAAGTTCAAAGTCAGTCTCAGCAATGCAGAGGCACTAAGCAACTCAGTGAGACCCTGTTTCTAAATAAAATACAAAATAGGGCTAGGGATGTGGCTTTGTGGTTGAATGCCCCTGAGTTCAATCCCTAGCATTGAAAAAAAAAAAGATATTAAAGAGAACAACCAAATGTAATGCTTGTTCCTTGAATAAGAAAGTCCTGCATTTGAGTTCTAGCACTAAGGGGGGTAAAAATAAAGAAAAAAAAGGAAAACAGTTCAGGACTACAAAAAAGATGAGACAAATGTAGAAGAATGTTAAATCTAAGGAATGAATGTGACTGTTACGCTATTTTCTATTGTTTTTATTTTGAGAAAATAATAAAAAGAAAAAATTTCATGCTGATTTCAGGTTGCTTCTTCTCATTTAAAAACTGTCTCATCTGTTCATTTCTAATGAGTCATTATGCACTTAATTGATTTTACGGTTATCATCAGGAACAGATGCTCCAATTATTTTGTTTTCAACAAAGAATTTGATGATCAGAGATTTTCAGGAATTGAGGGATGTCATCTAAATGTTTGGTCTTAACATACTATCAAACTTGGTGTACCTCTCCAGAGATAAACATACAAATTCATACCATTCTATACTGTAGGAAAGCAAACATGGAAAAATTGCAGTCCTAATCTACTTCCTCATTTGCTCCTCAATGAGGTTATCGCTATTAGAATGTTCTCCTCTTACTAAAGTTTAATTCCAGCACAAATCTCCTAATCTTGAACATTTTAATCAAACTATTCTTCTCTCTAAACATCATGTACTAATACTTTCTCTCACATTTTCCTGCTTTTTTAGTTCTTCTTTCACTACATATTAGTATTAGGTTAGTAGACAAACAGAAAAATAAATACCTGGCATTACCACAATCCTGCCTTTTGCCTGAAAAAAAAAAAAAACAGGTAAATAAATTGTAATATCTTTTTGGGTTATTTCAGGGGGGTACCGGGGATTGGACTTGGGGACACTCAATCACTGAGCCACATCCCCAGCCCTATTTTGTATTTTATTTACAGACAGGGTCTCACTGAGTTGCTTAGGGCCTCACTAAGTTGCTGAGGCTGGCTTTGAACTTGTGATCCTCCTGCCTCAGCCTCCAGAGCTGCTGGGTTACAGGCATGCGCTACTGTGCCCAGCTATATCTTTCTCTTAACTGGGATAATAAGGCAGTGAGAAGAGAAAGATGAATCAAGTATATTATTTTAAAAAATTACTACTAATTTCTAATTTTCAGTAGATCTTTTCTCGGGGTAAGAATCTTGAACAAGTAAGATGCCCAGCATAATCATTTCTATCCAGGATTATTTTATCATATTGCTTTATAAACTAATACTGTTATGAATGCAAAGAATAGGAGGTTACAATACAAATACTGAATAATCACACCACCTAAAGAAAAGCCTTACTGAAAAAAATACCACTAATTCTGCATTCTTGGTATGCAATAGGATGAAAATAGTTGAATTTTAAAAAGATTTTATTAGAAAAGAAAGAATAACATAATTTTAAGTTACTAGAGAAAAAAATTCACTTAAATCCTGCATCCTCAACTAAATTCTCTAGGTCTACTAAGACTACAGAAATTAATTTAATTGCTGATAATTCTGGAAAGTAGGGATTAAAATTATTATAAAACAATACTATCTCCCATCTATTCTCCTAAGGGCCCATTTATCCTTCCATATAAGCTACTTTTTCCTCCATAAGTCCTTTCTCTTCCTCCTTTTCACCTATTAAGATGGTTTATAATACAACCTCAAAATTCTTTTTTTTTAAACAATTTCAGCTTTTTTTTTAAACTTTATTTTATTTAGTTTTGTATGTGGTGCTGAGGATTGAACCCAGTGCCTCATGCATGCTAGGCAAGCACTTCACACTGACCCACAATCCCAGCCCATAACCTCTATAATCACTTTCAGTCATATTTCTTTGTGAACTTCCACATGTACATAGGTACTTAGGTATGCAATCCAGATCCATTATTTCTCCTCTTTAATCAGTTTACTTTGCAAGCCCTTGGGAATTAAACACAAAAGAGTACTAGAATTTTTGCCTTCCTGACATGGTGTAGTTTCTACTTTCATGGATCTTACACATTTAAGGAAGATAGAAAATAGGTACATTTATATACTAAAGTTTCAGGTAGCAATAAGTACAATGAGGAACAATAATGCAAACTAATAAAATAGAGAATAAACAGAAAGGGCTATTGCACAGAATTTAATAACTTAGAAAAATCAAGCAGAAAAAAAGATGTGTCATACTCTCAAATGTGCTAAAAGCAAAATCATTCATAAAACATTTACTATTTAGAAAGCAAAAATGATTTCAAGGTGGAAAAAGTCGTATTTACCTGTTTCTTCCAATGAAGACTTTCCAAAATAAGGACAAATGATATTTTAAAGGTACAGATTCTTTCACTTTTTTTTTTGCTTTCTATAATGGATTATATGGAATTATATGCCTAAGGCTCTCACTGTGATTTAACAATATAACACACTTACTAAGGGTCAGACATTATGCTATATTATCTGAAGTAATCTCTCATAACTATTCTGGGAAGTAGGTGCTATTATTATCCTAACTTTGCAGATGAGGAAACTCAGGTTTAGGATGGTTAGGTAATTTGATTCAGGTCATTGTTAATAAGTGACAAAATCAGCATATAAACCAGGATTCTAATCCTAAAGCCTATGGTTTAACCAGTATATTATGCTGTTAGGTAGTAACTTCAAGAAGGAAAGATAATAATGTGAATTATCTAACCCAGCTCCCTACCAACCAATGATTAACATAAAACACACACACACACACACTCTCACACTTTGAAATGCAACACAGGACTATCACAATTATATCTTATTCTCTACTCCTTAGTGAGTAACCTTTTTAAACTGGAAACTTGATTCATCAACTCTTCTATTTTAAAATGCTTCACCACCATTCCCCAATGCATCAAGGATTAAATATAAACACAATTTAATAAGGTTTTCAAAACTCTGGATATCATTCTTCTCTTCATCTTCAACAGTTTGGTCATTCTTCAGTATCTTGAGTTATACTTGCTTTTGATTCCAGGTCTTTGCATATACAATTTTTCCTGCATGAAGCAATTCCTCCACCCGCCCCTACTCTCAAATGTCCTTCAAATGAGTAAGACATTGCAGTTTGGATATCTTTTCTTTAGGGAAGTTTCCCCTAACCAGTGCCAACCTTCCTGCTGCAAAAAATCTGGAGTTAATTTTTCTCCAATGTGCTCATATAACACCTTCTGTTCTCTATTTAAAAGTATCTGTGGTCACCAGACTGTGAAGAGTGGTGACTGTTACAGGTGCACACACACACACACACACACACACACACAGACACCCTTATCTCTTGGTCACCACCACAGTACAAATATCCTGCATCTAATATATACTTAATAAATATCTGTAAAATCAGTAAGTTTCAGAGTAGCAAAATCACACCAAATCCACAGAGGAAATTTCTTATTTTTATAGCTGTAGATAAGTAAAAATAATCAGATGACTATACAGGAATGATAAATAATATTATTAATAATACTAGTAATAATAATGGAAACTAACATGTTCTAAGATCTACTTACTATATGCCAAGCACTGTGCTATGGCTATTACATATCTCTTTCAATCCTAACAGAAATCCTATAAAGGAAGAATTAACCATGTGTGGTGGCACATGTCTGTAATCCCAGTGGCCTGGGAAGCTGAGGCAGGAGGATCAAGAGCTCAAAGTCAGGGCTGGGGATATAGCTCAGTTGGTAGAGTGCCTGCTTCGCAAGCACAAGGCCCTGGGTCCAATCCCCAGCACCACAAAAAAAAAAAAAAAAAAAAAAAAAAAAAGAGTTCAAAGTCAGCCTCAGGAACTTAGTGAGGCCCTAAGCAACTCAGGAAGATCCTATCTCAAAATAAAAAATAAAAAGGGCTGGGAATGTTGCTCATTGGTTAAGCACCCCTGGGTTCAATCCCTGATACAAAAAAAAAAAAAAAATTTAATTTATTTCAATTTCACACATAAGGAAATGAGGATTTTAAGTTAGTAATCTATTCAACATCATGCAGCAAACAAGTGTCAAATCTGTGTCTCAGATACAGAACTCTCTCATCTCAAAGTCTATACTCATTAACTTGGAATGTCTCTGGACTGGTGTCAGAAAAGACACACTTCAATTAAAAAGGCATACCTGACTACTCTAAAAATGATGATAGCTCATCAGGAAAGCTTGGACTACAGAAAAATATATTTCTTTCTATATTGACAGATGGAGAAAAATAAAAGAACATAATTTTACATTTAGAAAGTAAAGATGATAATTATTTCATAAATTCATGGGATCCCTTGAGTATACATGGGCTGGTAATGAAAAGATGTGGTTTAAAACTAGGCAATGTTGATAGCACAGAAAAGGTAGAATTTTCTATGGTTATCCAAGTTAAATCAGATCTATAGGCACTGTCTACCATTAGAACTAAAGAGCCTTGGTTATTAAGACCGCTCATGTGAGAGAAACAGGAATTTGTTTGCTTTTTCCTATAGAGGAATCATAAAGTCAGTAATATTTAATTTTACACCCTAGCAGAACAACAGAATGTCAGGAGTAACCACAATGGTCTTAGGAAGAAAGAAAAGAAATTGTTTGTACCTGATCTATGAGTCGCTTTATTAGAGGTAGCCCTTCTAATGCTGAACTGTCACATCCACTGGTCAACACTCGTTCAAATCCCAAGGATAAGAGGGTCTCCAGAGCTGCCATTGGATCATGAACCATGTCAAAGGCTGAAATAAATAAAATTGATTTGAATTTTAAACAGATATTCTCTAATACACTGTTATTCAAAGCACAGTACACATGGTGGTATGCTCAATCTAACTTATACAGGCTTTCAAGAGCCAATTATTAAATATTCAGGAATTTTGCAAATCAAAATTGTTAGTCCACTGGTATCTTGAAGTTATTCAAGATAGAGTACTTAACCACAGAAATCAGAAAATACTATAAATTGGAGCTCTTTTTTTCCCAAGAGTCAATTTACCAGTACACCACAGTCTGCACTCCACTGGCAATATGCATGACCATTTTACTAGGATACATTTTAATAGGTATATTTACATAAATGGAGAAAAGAAGTGAAAAATTTCCAATTTTCAATAATATAAATGTTTTTCCTTAATTAATTTACTTAAGATTTTATTTAAGAAAATTATTAAATGAATTTGCACAGGTAAGCATTGAGATATGGTAAAATTATTAAGTGCAATAGATAAGTGACCAAATTTAGGAAACTGCTCTCAGGCTTTAGACAAACTGGACTAAATAAAGTATCTCACCAGTTCTAGGAAAAACTTGGCTCACATTGTTATTACTGACTACTATTTTGTATCAATCCTTTTGCCTGACATATAGAAGGACAATTGTTTTCAACAGATTATATGAAGTTTCAATTCCATCTTTTTTTTTTTTTTTTTGGTACTGGAGATTGAATCTAGAGGCATTTCCATTGAGCCACAAGTCCAGCCATTTTCATGTTTTATGTTTGAAACAGGGTCTAGCTAAGATGCTTAGGTTTTCACTAAGTCGCTAAAGCTGGCCTCAAACTTGTGATCCTTCTTCCTCAGCCTCCCCAGTTGCTGGAATTACAGATATGTTACCTTGCCTGCCCAGTTCCATTCTATTTTCTAAGAAACCTCTTTCCTCAGAACCCTCCGAGAGGAAAATGGCCTAGGAACCTCAAAACAGAAAAGCTACTTCAGCTAAATCAGCTAAATGGAAGACTTTTCTCTTTTGGTGGTAGCACTTTCTCACCTGTGATGACACTCTCATAGTCTCATTAAATAAATGAGTCAAAAAATGTGGAATGCAGGAAAATATAAAATTTCCACAAATTTTGAAAATATGACAATATTTGTGTTAAACTTACTGGATAAAAAAGAAAAAAGTCATTGTCTTAATTTAAGAGTAGAAAAAATACGGCTAGTTTACTTTCTAAATTATTTGCAATGTCAAAAATTTAAAATATGTATTTTTCAGATAAATGTCCACTAATTTAAAATGCTTTTCATGTGTTAATATTTTCTTAAGTGAGTGAATAGTTCATCTTGTAGAGTGCACACGTCCCGTGCACAGCAACCCGGGTTCAAATCCCCGGCACCTCGGAAAAAAGCAACAAAAACAAAAACAAAAACTTTTTCTTATGTGTGTTAGCCTCAAGGTGCAGATTTTTAAGTACCCTAACATCTTTTAATTATTGCTAGTTTATAAGAATTGCTAACGTCAAGTCAAAGAAAAGAGTTTTCTCATAGTGTTACACATTTCAAAGAGAAAGAAGAATAACAAATACACTTTATCCTTAATTTCTATATTCAGATCCTGGTATTCACTCTTAGCCTAATCTCTGAATGCTTACTTAAAAGGAAGAAAAGTGCTGACAAACTCTCCAACATGTCAGGTAAAAATATAAAAAGATATTATGGTTCTTTTTTCTTTTTTTCATGTGCAATGGCAGTGTCCTCTAAAGCAAAAGTATATCTCTATCCATTTCACCAACATTTAGCCAAACTACACTGAAATATTATAATCAACTGATTTGTAAATAGAAAGCACTTTAAAAAATGATGCAGACAAGATATTAATTGTGAAAAGTAATTTCACATACTTTAGCAGACATCTGTTCATTTACCATTTAGCACCTATTTCTTCTTTTCTCTTTCCAAAAAATATCCAATCCTTCATATATTCACTCTCTCTCCCCATATGAATCCTCTAGAAAGTTGAACTCACCCCTAGCTCTAGGAAGGGTTTTGTCTGGTTTAAGCCAGGCAGTACATTTTATTTCACAAGCCAACAGTGATTTGTTCTTTTTAGGGCTGCACATAACCTAAGATAATCTAATTAAAATGAATCTCAGAATTGTTGCCCAGATGGATACATGCACTTGCAGGTAATACTTACTGTTTCCGCAACACCACAGTGCTGGGGACTCGAACCTGGGCCTCAAGCATGCGAGGCAGGCACTCTACGTGATAGGCTATATCGCCAGCACGGTAATACTTACTATCTCCTACTTCTCTATTATACTCTACAACCACCTACTTTTAACAACTTTTATAATTGAGCCTTCAAATTTTCTAGATATAGTTCATCTTTAAATTTCATTCCAAGATTTGAATAACACTATAGAACTGTGCTCCATAGAAAGGTTGTAATTTCTGGGGAAGTTAGAGAACTGACACTGTTCAACAGAGTTTATAAAATGGAAACTACTCACCTCGATGGAAAGTAACTGGCAGAGGACGGCAAATAGCTATAAAAAGAAAGTCACATAACAAGATGAATAGAAAAGGTCATCATTGATTACTATATATAGAATGCTCTATGTAAGGTTGTAAGGTGAAAATTTTTTATACTTTCTTCTAAGAAGTAAGACAGTGAACAAAATGATAATAAGATGGTGGCCTTCAAATTTAAATCCTATCTTTCTAATAAATTCTTATTTTTATATAAAATATGGCCAACCACACCTTAGAGACACCAAAGAAAAACTGCATGATTTGGCAACTATAAGAACATCATTACATCTATTATTTGCCCCTCTAAAGGTTCTTCAAGAAATAATGTTGATCAAGTAACAGGTAGTTTGCTTCTATTCTTTCCAACTCTGCATTCTCACTGAAAGCAATAACTTTAAAGGTTTTGGTGCAGTGGTTAAGAAACTAACAATAAATAATCCCTAAACCTTGTAAGAATGAGATCATAACCAGATCTACAGCAACTGAGGAGAGTTAGCAGGGCTCTCTCATGTATATTCTCCACTATCTCTACCATAAACATCTAAATAATTACTGTTAAATTAGGTATATTTACCTAAATTAGGTGGGTTAGTATAACTGCCTGCAGGTATGACTGAAAAGTCCATTTTGTGATGATATTTTTCTGCATCAGGAACATAAATACAACCATCAGTAGAGGTTTATACATCTCATATACAAATTCTTACCCACAAGGGACATGCACAACTCTTTGTCAATGTGTCCGTCTTCAGTCAATGCCCCAAATACCAAACCATCAGCACCATAAAGCTTGGCAAGTCGAATGTCAGCCTTCATCACCTCAATCTCACGATCTGAATATAAAAAATCACCTCCACGTGGCCGAATCATCACAAAAACTGGAATCTGGACACTCTGTTTCACTACTTGAAGGACACCTATAAAAAAAGAAAGCAGACTAAAATTCAAACATGAGCTTAAAAGCTCTAAGTAGATCCAGGCACTGGTGCTTGCCTGTTAATCCCACCAACTCAGGAGGCTGAGGCAGAAGGATTCCAAGTCTGAGGTCAGCCTCATCAATTTAGTGAGGTCCCAAGTCACTGAGAGAGATTCTGTCTTAAAATTAAAAGCTAAAAGGCCTGGGAATAGAGCTCAGTGGTAAAGAACCTCTGGGTTCAATGCTCCCATACAGAGAGAGAAAGGAAAAATAAAAAAATTAAAAAAGCTCTAGGTATTCATGTACATCTGTTCTTTTGAAAGGAAAGAGTTGGCTGAGTACATAGAAAGGTATTGCCTCAGTAGTAGAGCATAATAAGCTCTAGAGTAATCACTGCTCCAGAATTGCCTAATAGACCTTAAAAAGACCTAGAAGTTCCAAACCGTTTCCAAATAACCTATCTGTTCAAAAATATTTATAGGAACATAAAAATATCCAGTAATCAACAAAGTAAAATTCATAATGTATTTCATGCAATAAAAAAATGACCAGGCAGGAAAATAAGACAGATCGCAAGGTGATAAATTAATCAAATGAAACAAATCTAATGTAGATGTTAGAATTCGCAAAGTCATTACTACAGGTATTATAACTTTATTCCATATGTTCGAAAAAGTTAAGAAGAGACATGGGAGATATAAAAACAGTAGGTTCATCCTCCTTCCTTTAATAATAAAAATGAACAAAATATTTAAAACAACAGTGTGTTAAGACACTAGACATCAAACAACAAAAGATAATGATCCCTGAAAGACAGAAAACAAGTGAGGTGAACTCTATGACTGACCCAGTTTACTGCCTCAGTTTCAAGGCCACAGCTCAGGGAGGGGAAGCCTAGGTAGAGTCTAGAATATTAAATTTCTACAGATGAAAAAACAAGTGTATGAGATGAAAAATATTCCAGGCAAGATTAAAAGCATACTAAATATTGCAAAAGATGAGCAACCTCGAAGACAAAACTATAGGAACTGTGCAAGATGAAATATCCATATGTATATACAGGTAGTTCATTAGCGAGTTTTGGGACAATTTCAAAGCAATCTAGTATAACTCAAGTCTCTGAAGGAGGGAGTGGAGGACATTGAATACTAACAGTTTTCCAAATGTGATTAAAAGTACAAATGTACAGGTCAAAGAAACATGAAAAAATACAACCTAGTACATCATAATCAAACTGTTCAAAACAAAGAATAAAGAAAACATCTTAAAAGCAATTTAACAGGTGCATTATATAGAGAAAAAAATGAAGTTATGGATATAAATTTCTTATAAGAAACAACACAAGCAAGAAGATGAAGAAAAAACATCTTCAAAGAACTGAAAGAAAGAAAAAAACACCCTGTTATCCTAGAATTCTACACCCAGCAAAAATATCTTTCAAAAATAAAGTTAAGGGTTGGGGATATAGCTCACCTGGCAGAGTGCTTGCCTCGCAAGCACCAGGCCCTGGGTTCAAATGCCCAGCACCACAAAAAAATAAATTAAAAAAAACAATAAAGTTAAGCTAGGTGCAGTGACAGTTGCCTATAATCTCAGTGACCTGGGAGTCTTAGGCAGGAGGATCTTCAATTCAAGGCAGCCTCTACATTCAGTGAGACCCTGTCTCAAAATAAAAAATAAAAAGGGCTGGGGATGTAGATCATTGGTAAAGTGCTCCTGGATTCAATCACTAGTACAAAGAATAAATAAACAAAGGAGAAAGAACTCTGTAATCCCAACAACTCAGGACTCAGAAGCAGGATGATTGCTTTATTACTTATATATATTTAAAAGATAATTGACTTTTAAAACAAAAATAATATAGCATGGGGTTTTTAATAAATGAAAGTAAAATGTGTGACAACAATAACACAAAAGACAGGAGGGAAGAAATGAGGATAAAAATATATTGAGGATGCCAATATAGAAAGATTTTTTAAAAGTCTGATCTTGGATGCTACTGCAGAATAACTGAATCAGTATTAACAGCAAGTACTACCTTCCAACTTTTTGATCTTTGAGAAAAAAAAGTTTGACCAAATTTTTTTTTGTTTTGCTTTGTTTTTTAAAATTTTTAATTGTCGATGAATACAATATCTTTATTTTATTTATTTATTTTCATGTGGTACTGAAGATGGAACCCAGTGCCTCACACAAGCTAGGCTACCACTGAGCTACAATCCCAGCCCCTGATCAAATTTTTAATTGTGTTATTTACAACCATAAGCATTTCCAAATGATACAATATTCACAACATAGTTAATGTGACATTAGTAAAGGACACCAATGAAACTGATATATAGTTGTCTTTAGGCCTTATAAACTCCTATGAGAAAGAATTAGGTTATGAAGTTGAACAAATTATTCTATATGCATATATGAATATATCACAATGATTTCCAATTTTATATATAACAATAATGTACCAATTAAAAATAAATAAATAGAAGGAAGACCAACAGCTGGGTATAGTGGTGCACACCTGTAATCCCAGTGATTTTGGAGGCTGAGGCAGGAGTATTCCAAGTCTGAGGCCAGCCCCTACAACTCAGTAAGACCCTAGGCAACTTAGCAAGACTCTGTCTCAAAATAAAAAAATAAAAAGGGCTCATGATGTGGCAGTGGTTAAGTGACCCTGAGTTCAATCCCCAGTATCAGAAAAAAGGAAGGAAGAACAACAGAGTAGAGGAAGAGAATCAGGAGGAGGGAGGAGGAGAGGGAAAGTGGAAGTACTGGGCATCGAAATGGAGCAAACTATGCTATATGCATTTATGAATGTTAAAATGAACTCCACTATTATGTGTAACTATAATGCACTAATAAAAACATTTTTTAAAAAAAGCCTCCTACAAGAAGTTTGGTGAAAAACAAAACACTTACCCATGCTGGGTGTGGTTCCTCCCTCCAATAAACCAGAACATAATTCAATTCGACCAGCACCTGTGATAAAAAAAGCATTGCTCAACAATTTCTTTAAAGCTCTTATTAAATAGAAAATTGTTTACATTTTTCCCAAACATAGAAGAGTCTTAGAAATTACCTATTAGGAATCAAATTATAGACTAAAACTCGATTTTTAATCTCAACTGTATTCTGCAATGCAGTTGTGTTACTGATGATAAAATTTGAGAGTTAATTCAAGGTAGTTTACTTAAAATTTTAAATTATAGGGTTGACATGCACAGGGAAATGATTTAGAATAAAGATGTTACTAGATCATAGTAAAATGTTGGCTCTTTGCTGATAATACCATAATCTTTTCCAAAAGACTCTATTATTCCAAGCTTTAAAAAACAATTATGCTGGGTATAATGAAAACTATAATAAAGAACCAAAATAACAAGAATCCTCAGGAGGCTAAGACAGGTGGATAGCAAGTTTGAGGTCAGCCTCAGCAATTTTGTGAGACCCTCAGCAACTTAGTAAGAGCATGTCTCAAAATAAAAAATAGGAGGACTGGGGGATGTAGCTCAGTAGCAGAGTGCTTTTGGGTCACCAGTCCCAAAAAAGAAAAGTCCTTATCCTCTAGAGATATATTCTTAAATATTTAAGGATGAAATTACATGATGTACAGGATTTGCTTCAAAATAATCTGGGGTTGGGAGAAGTACAGCAGGTATATAGATCAAGGGTTAACAAACTATGACTTACAGGCCAAAGACTGAAAGCTTATTTTTGTTATGCTTAGCTTGAAAGCTAAGAATATTTTTATGGGTTTTTAAAAATAATAGCATTATTAACAGTGATTCACATGCCATATAATCAACCCACCTGAAGTGTACAATTCTGTGCTCTTTAATATATTCCAAGTTTTGCAACCATCACAATTAAGACACTTTCAACATCCTCCCAAATAACTCCATCCTTTAACAGTCATCTCCCCTTCTCCCCATGCCTCTCAGCACTAGGCAATCACTAATCTATTATCTGTCTCCATAAATTGCCTATTCTGGACATTTCATACAATTGGAAATTGTTCAATATGGTATTTTGTGATTGATTTCTTTCAGAATGATGTCTCAAGATTCATCTGTTATAGCATATATCAGCACTTTATGCCTTTTTATTGCCAAACCAAGAAGGGTTTTTGCATTTTCAAAGGATATTATTATTATTTTTAGGATTTAACTGTTATTTGTTTTTATGTGGTGCTGAGGATCGAACCCACGGTATCACCTGTGCTAGACAAACACTCTACCACTGAGCCACAACCTCAGGCCCCCAAAGGATTATTATTATTATTTTTTTTTTTTGGGTGCTGGGGATCGAACCCAGGGCCTTGTGCTTGCAAGGCAAGCACTCTACCAACTGAGCTATCTCCTCAGCCCCGATTATTTTTAAAAAACAAAGAGCAAGTGATAAAGACCAAATGTGTCCAACAAAGCTGAAAATATGGACTATGCAGCTCTTTACCAAAAAAGTTTGCTGATCCCTGACATATTTGAAAGAGTGATCATGTGTTAAAAATGATTGAAGTTGAGTAATGGATACATTGGGATTCATTATTCTACTCTACTTTTGCAATATGTGTTTAAAAATTTTTCCATAATAAAAAATTTAGGGCTTGGGCTGTAGCTCAGTGGCAGGGCACTTGCCTAGCATGTGTGGGGCACTGGGTTTGATCTCAGTACCACATAAAAATAAATAAATAAATAAATAAATAAATAAAATTTAAATAGATTTTTTAAAATTTAAATTTTTTTTCTGATTCTGAGATGATGGAAATGTCTAGGATTCCTATTTAAACAAGTTCAGAACACAAAAGAAATCTTGGGTAAAAATAAATAATGTCTCTCAAACATCTTTAATTCCCCCCGCCCCCAGTGTTAGGTTTGAACCCAGGGCCTTATACATGCTAAGCAAGTGTTCTACCACTGAGCTACCCCTCAAACCCCTATGAAACCATCATTAAACCAAAAGTTTGAAGTTTTTGCTAAGTTCAAAAGAAATGTTAATAAATAAGCATTACTGTGGACATCTGCTTGAAAAGAGAGAAACTAAATTACAATTTTCCAGTAGGTTTTTTAGTTTGTTGTTTTAAAGAGGATTATCAGGATCCTTGGAAATCACAAGGGCTTCTAAGGTCAGTTTATAGGATTCATTTTCAGACTCTTGAATGGGTTGCTAACTGTCACTCATTCTCTAATTTCTCTTACCTCCTCTTTCTGCATTCACAGCTGACTCTACTGAATCAACACACACTTCCATGAGAAATGCATTTGTTGCTCCTAAAATCCATGGAGAACAGAAATTTATGAGGATACTGCCCACGTGGACCAATGTCCCACAAATATTTTAATATTTAAGAAATTTTATTTCTCTGCCAATGGTAGGGAAATACATAAGTACACTAGGACTTATGAATACAGTAAAATTCCATGTTTTCTATTAAATTGATACCTCTGGACTGTGAAATACATACACAGTCATATACATAAGAAAGCACTAAGGAAAATATATGCTGAATGCTAAATTAACTTTCCCAAAACAGATATCATCATTACACCCCAGCTCAGATTATTACAATGCTTCTCAATGCCTATAAAATGTTCAAACATCTTTATAAGGAAAATATGTTTAAAAGCAGGAATGGACTTCAAATCCTGATCCCACCATTTATTTATTGTGTGATCCCTGACATGTTAACTAAGTTTCCCATAAAACAGGGTAGGCTTTCGTACCTACCTCAGAGTAGTGAACATCAAGAAACAATTCACGTAAATGGGCATTCAAAAAAAATTCACTACCACAATGAACTACACATTATTTCCTCTTTAGGCCTGCAGTTCTCTCCAATCTTCACCCTTGGTATTGCTTATGCCATTTGCTTAACCCACAAAATTCTTCTAACTTAATCTTTAAATGCCACAATTTTCCAAGGCTCACATTGTCACATTTCCATGATTTTTTTTCTCTCTCTCCCGAAGTAGGAATTATCACTTTCTTTTGAACTCACATAACTCTTAGGTTATACATTCCTCTTATTTGTTTATTTTTGGTATTAGGGTTTGAACCTAGAGGTGCTTTACCATTGAGTTCTTCTTTACCCCTAGTTCTTTTTGTTTGTTTGTTTGTTTGTTTTTGAGACAGTCTTGCCAAAGTGCTGAGACCAGCCTTGAACTTGGGATCCTCCTGCCTCAACCTCTAGAGTTGCTAGGATTACAGACATGCTAAGCAAGTGTTCTACCACTGAGCTACCCCCCAAACTTCTATGAAACCATCATTAAACCAAAAGTTTGAAGTTTTTGCTAAGTTCAAAAGAAATGTTAATAAATAAGCATTACTGTGGACATCTGCTTGAAAAGAGAGAAAACTAAATTCCTACATTCCTCTTTAAATGACTAATTACAATTATATTCTATCTCATTTATGCAGACAAGCGTCTGATCACTCTCTGTTGACCTATAGTTCCTAAGGTCTTTATGTAAGAAATCTTTACCATCACTGACAGCAAACACATGCTACACATCAATCCCTCAAATATTTATAAAAATAACTAACACATTCATAAAAAGTCATATATTGATGTTAAAAATATGTTGTAAACACAGTTTTGAGTTTTACCTGTAGGTTAAGCATATACATTTTTTTAAATTAGAAATATTGAATGCATACTTATGCAAAGATGTCTGAAAGAATGTTCATTTCATACTGGTAATGGTTACCAACGGATTGAGGTTTGGAATTCTTTTTACTTTTTTATGATGATAAATTTTTCTACCCCATATAGTTTTTTTTTTTTTTTTTTTTTTTTTTTTTGCGGTACTGGGGATCGAACTCAGGGCCTTGCACTTGCGAGGCAAGCACTCTACCAGCTGAGCTATCTCCCCAGCCCCCCCAATATAGTTTTTATAATAAAAAAATAAAAGCCATTTTACTTTGAACAGCAAATAAAACAAAAATTTATCCTAAGTTAACATCACATTTCAAGGATATCATTTATTTAAAAGACAATCAGTTCCTAACTGAAAAAGAGTTAAGTGTTGATCTATGCTCTTAATCAACATTGCATTAACTCCCTAAGTCTCCTGATGGCTACCACACCACTGTCCCACAGATGGAACTGGACAATGCTGCTCTGTTACCATTAGCTTCACACCAGAAATGACCCTGCCAGGTGAAGGTGGAGATGCACACAGCAGGCAGAGTAAGGGAGAAGTCCTAAGCAACAGTTATTTGTACAGATCAAAGGAAAAGACCGTTTGTTTGAAGCAGTACTGCTTATAATGAGGTAGTTCAGGACCTCTGAAACCCTTCTAATCTGTGGAGTGAAAAATCATTTTTATAATACTAAGAATTGATTTGCCTTTTTCACTCTTACAAGTATAGTGAAGTTTTCAGGAGGCTACTTGACACATCAGATTGAATGCTGAAATTGGTATGAAAATCCAACTGTCTTTCATCAAGTCAGTATTTTTAAGAGATTTAAAAAATCTGTAAGTCACTTTCTCTATTTTAAGAATATTTATTTTTCATAAAAGTTAAATTTACATGTAATGGGTTTATTATATTTCCTAATTAGTCTATCATTTTGAAAATGTTTTAATTTCTAGTATGATCGAAATCGACAGATATAACTCATACAGAGAATCTTTGAGATTTTCAATAATTTTAGGATGATAAAGGAATCCTGAGATAAAAAAAAAAAAAGGAGAACCCAGAATTCACGGATTAGGAGGAGAAGGCACCTGCCAAATTCTGCAGAGCCTGCTCTGCGAGCTCGCCTTGGCGCGGAGTAAGAACTAGGAACTTGGGGCCACTGCCACCCGGCAGCTGTAACTCCGGGAACAAAAACCACGGCCGCTGTGGCAGCTACAGGTTGCTGTGAGGACACTAAAGGTGAGGCCTGGGTCCGCGTTCCAAGGGCTCTCACCGCGATGGTGAGGGGGAACTGACTGACATGCGGCTGGGATGACCTAACCAACTTGCACTAGGTCGCACGACGGAGCGTGGTGGCGCCGGGATTCGAACCCACACCGGCTTAAGGCCAGGACGTGCCGCGCCAGGGACTGAGGAAAAGACTCCGGGAGAAATGGTGACAGGCCGGGCCCCAGAACCGGTCGACCGCCCCCGGCCCCGCCACCTTCCGCACCCGCCTTCCCCGACGCTATCCACGCCGGTTTCCGCTCGGAGGACGCCCCCTGCCTCTTCATGTTCTACGTTTCTCCCCCTTGTGCCTTCGGTTTCCGCTCAGAGATGGATTGCCGCGCGCGCGACCGGAGAAGCGCGTCCTCTATGGCGGCGCGCGCCGTGCGCGTCCCCGAGGCCCGTGCCCCAGCAGCCACCGCGGAAGCAGAATCGCCTCACAAGCGCATTCGCCAGTCTCGCGCGAAGGAGGATGTCACGTTTCCTGACCCGGAAGTGCTTCTCCTTTCCGTAGAGGAGAAAGGGGGCTGCGGAGCGCCGGCCAGTGCTGGTGGCTGTTTTGTGCTGCTGTCACTATGCAGCGGTTGCTCCTTCCGCCCTTGAAAACCTTGATGGGGAGCCGGAGTGTCCGGCTTCTGGTTCCTAGGGCGGCGCCTAGAACACAGGTACCGCACCGCAACGACTCGGATCGCGGAAGCGGGGATGGGGTGAAAAGGCCAGAGTAAAGATAATGGAGAGCCCACTCACGTTACTTTAGATCCTTCCGTTTCACTGTGGCATTTTATGTATCCAGAGCACCCGAGTTCGGAACATACCGCTTGCTGCTGTGTGTTATCGGCCAAGTTACTTAACATTTCTGTACCACGATTTCCTTATCTGTAAACAATACCTACTTTATCATAAACTACTTTTTGTGAGGAGTAAATGGTTTAGTTGAACATCAGACATTTAGCACACGATAACAACGCAGTAATTTTTACGTGCATACTTAATTTTTGCCAAAAAAAAAAAAAATGCCCACCAAGTAATCAGGAACTACTGTATAACTCCCATCTGCAGAGAAGGAATTTGGGGCTTAATTCAAATTACTCGTCTAACGTTGTTTAATTAGAAGTAGGAAACTGAACAGGCATCTTTTTACTCTTAGGTATAGAACCAGAAGAGGGCATGAATTCTCTTAATTGATTATCGTGGGGTAATTATTATGTGTTAGGAACAGGGAAGAGAAAGATAAAAGGCTCCTGCCCTGGAGGAAGTCAGCAGCAGTTCATTGTTAATTGGTTTGTTACATCTTTAGTAAGATCTTGTTATGTAAGGAAACAGTGTTAGAAATAAAAGCAGCAGGAGGGAATGAGCAAGACTGACCAGATTCTGCCTTTCAGAGGTCATTGTAATGAAGATATATTAAGATGTTTGAAGGGCTGTGATAGGGGAGATACAGTGTGCTGTGGGAGTGACCCATAGCAGAAAGTCTGGAAACACTTCCCAGAGGAGATGACATATAAGCTGAGATCTGCAGTAGTTATTACTAGTCCAAGGACAGGGTGTGTTCCAGAGGAGAAAGAAAATAATCCTTATCTAGGTGTAGAGTGAAGTCTGGTTGGGGGGATATGCAGAGAACAGAAAATTTATGTAGTGTGGGGAACTATTAGAATGAGGCAAGACTTGAGACAAAAAACGTTTTTCCACATAAGAGATGATGATTTACAGGGCTGTAGCTGGAGGTGTATGTGGTCTTACGGGGTGCTTCATCCCAGTCAAATTGGGGGTTGAGTGTAGGTAGCAGCTGTTTCTCCTTTCTTTAGTTATAATTTATCTATCTTGATCCTAAGTGTGGTTGCAGCTGTGTCATCCGGCGCCCTCTGAGGCCAGGGCAGTACAGCACCATCTCTGAAGTGGCTTTGCAATCTGGAAGGGAAACAGTGTCCCTTCCCTCAAAGGCTGCTGAGCGGGTGGTGGGCCGATGGCTCCTGGTCTGCAGTGGAACGGTGGCTGGAGCAGTTATTCTTGGTGGAGTAACTAGGTGAGTAGTTTGCTCGTAGTGAGTCAGGTCTTTGGGTTTTCAGTTGAAGCACAGGATGACTGAGGGGGAAGGGACCTTAGGGATCATATAGTCTAGCTCTCTAATTTTACAGAAATCGAGGCCTTAAAGAAGGAACATGTCTGATGGCTTGCCCTGCCATAGAACAGGTCAGTGTTTTATTTGCAGGAGCCTATCAGCAAGACTGGTTTAGGTCTTAACCTAGCTGTGTATTGTTTGTGTGTATTTTCTGTCTCCAGTCCACATTCAAATTTATGTCAATGCTTTTTACCATTTGCTTGTGTGAATTAAACCCTTAGGAGTTCCATACATCACAGTGTACATATGCTTTGTAGGTTCTCTTTAAATCTATGAACAAACATTGTAAATTTAGACTTTCTTTCTGTCCCTCATTTGCAGTTTTTTTGTTGTTGAAGAAGCCCACATCATTTGTCCTATGGTTATCTACAGTCTGAATTTTGCTGACTTATATCTGTGGTGATGTTTAACATGTCCCATTGTCCCCTGTGTGTCCTTGACTGACTAGTTGCTTGATCAGATTCAGATTGAGGATGATAGGTGATTAGAACACTCTCAAATATTTAAGTGTTTGTATAAGTATATAATAAGTATAATTATTTGCTCACAGATTTAAACACATTTGATATGTTTTAGTCCCCTGTGATGATGGCATTTATTTGCTTAAACTGTCCCATTGTTAGCTATTGGGACTCTCTTCAAAGTGTCTTTTTGACAGGGCCTTAGTTACCTTATAGAGGCCTCCTTGCTTTCTAGTATGAGAAAATATTCCAGGCCCATTTATACATTTCTTGCTTCTAGTCTAAAATCAGACTTTAGTTTAAGAACCCTGACTCCTTTTGGTAAAAATATTTTCTGATTTAAAGAAAGTGTGTATTCCTCAAATTCTCTCCATATTCCCAGTGCCCTTATATCACAATGCCTCATATGTTAATAAGTTATTATGGGAAACTACAACAGATTCGAATATTGTAAATTCACAGAAGAACCTAGACTTGTATGCCTATAACAAATCTCCTTTCCCATGTGTAAAGAATGTTGGTTATGGCTGAGGATATAGCTCAGTAGTAGAGTGTGTAATTAGCATGCGTGAGACTCTGGGTTCAATCCCAGCACCAAAGAAAAAGGGGAAAAAAAAAAAAGTATGTTGATTTTTCATTTAGGACACATTTCTTTGGTCCAAAGGTTGATTTGGGCCATCAAGGAATGCTAGTGAAAGAATTAAGAAGAGAGTTGAATGAAAAGATTGAGAGAATAAGAGGGTAAAGAAATGGGTACCTGATGGGAGCTATTTGTTACAAAATTCTAAGCAGTAAAAGAGAAAGGTGTCAAAAGAGGAAACAGTGAAACCATGGGTTTACTTTTAGTGGGGCTAATGTTAGATTTGTTTGTAAACTGTTTATGAATAATCTGTCATCATACTCACACTCAAAAGTTTATTTCCTATTCTTAGGCTGACAGAGTCTGGCCTCTCAATGGTAGACTGGCATTTAATAAAGGAGATGAAGCCACCTACAAGCCAAGAGGAATGGGAAACTGAATTCCAAAAATACCAGCAATTTCCAGAATTTAAAATGTAAGTATTAGAATCAGGTAAACATCCCACTAACCCCACTCTTTTTTGGTACAAAGGATTGAACCCAGGGTCAATTAACTACTGAGCCACATCCCCCATCCTTTTTACATTTTATTTAGAGACAGTTCTCGCTAAGTTTATTTGAGCCTTGCTAAGTTGCTGAGTCTAGCTTTGAACTTGGGATCCTCCTACCTCAGCCTCCCAAGTTGCTGGAATTACAGGCATGTGCCACCATGCCTGGCAACCATTCATTGTTTGCTTACTTTAACCCAGGAGATCCCTTTATTTCTTGATCTTTGGTTCAGTTACATTTAGTGAGTTACCTAATCTAGGCTTTTACATCTAAAGTTATCCTGAGGTTGCTAATGAGGAAGAGGGCAGATCTACCAAGCTTCAAGTCTGAGAATCTTTCTGCTTTTCATAGGGAAATAAAAATTGGATGGATATTTCCTCTTTCTTCATTTTTGACTTCCCATTTCGCTCAGCTTGAATCACAACATGACGCTGGCAGAATTCAAGTTCATCTGGTACATGGAATACTCACACCGGATGTGGGGTCGAGTTGTAGGCCTGGCATACATCCTACCTGCTGCTTACTTTTGGAGAAAGGGCTGGCTTAACCGTGGTATGAAAGGACGTGTTCTTGCCCTCTGTGCCTTAGTCTGCTTTCAGGTAAGATGTATTTAAGGTTGAGAAATCAGAGAGGCTCCAAGAAGCTTCCTAGTTGGTATTATTTTTAAAGAAGTAATCTTTGAAACACCATAGCAGTATGTTAAGAGTATGCATTTTGTATCACAGGCATTAAACCCTGGCCCTGCACATTATCTGACCTTTGTAAGCTATGATTTCCTTGCATGTAACTGGGAATAAAAAAAGGCCTATCATTTAGGTTTGTGTGGATGGATGTTAAATGAGATAGTGTTCATAAAGCACCTAGTTGAGTGTCTAGAATTGGCTCAGTAAGTACATTTTCATGTGCCACAAAAAAGAGAGTTTATTTCCCATTGTGGTTCCCCTACTGGGTTCTCTTCTCTTACCTTGCTCTTATTTGCCTGCTGTATTAGAAAGTGGGATCCCCATGTTAGAATGACTATAGAAGCAAATAGAAAAACATTTTTATGGGATGAAGGATCTTAGAATATAGATGTAGCTGAGAGATATTGAAGTATAAATGGTGTTTATAATCATGTAAGTGGAACCCCTCCTAAGGAAGAGAGTGTTGAAAGACCCCCACAGTTAAGAAGTTGGGTAAAGCTTAAAATGAATTATGAGAGAAGACACTTATAAGTATTTGGGTAGAAGTACAGAGGTCCTAAGGGATGGCATCAGAGCATCAAAGAAACATCATCAAAATTTGTTCAGGAATAATCTTGGTTAATTTAACTCAAGTGGTAAAAAGATGAGCCAATTATAAAGGATTAAGGAGGTAATAGAAACAGTAAGAGGCAGACACTAATAAAAGTCTAGTAGTTAACTCTGAAAGTCAGGTGGAACAAAATGAAGTAAATATTTAGAATTAAACACTAAAAACAGATTCCCAGGGAGGAAGAAATTTAACATGTTAGGTAGGGTTATGGGAAGAAGAAAGTGAGAACTGGTGAATCAAGCATGTACACCTTCATCTTCCAGTTGTCACACAGATGAAATCAAGGTAATTAGAATAGCCAGGGTAGTCTTGAAAGGGGAAAGAAATGCCCAAAACATTTCCTGAAGAGTGTATATTTAGAAGGAGTAGGAGAATCCCCCTTTGGCCTGGATTCTGCTGGTTTGAGTGTGGGCTGAAAGGACTATCTTACCAGATATGATTGAAACTGACAGTTGTTTGGTTAATTGAAAAAGCCAGTTAGATTAGAAAATCATAGGATATGATGCATACTGTAAATATAAACATACTTTCATCACCAACTTTTTTTTAAAATCAAGAGCCAAAGCTTTTCTTTGACTATGAATACCCAGATTGGAGTTCAACTTCAGATCTCTTGTACTCCCATAAAACCATGATCTTCCATTTTATTTTACTTAGAGTGGGAACTTAGAAATTTATAAAGTAGTTAGATTTGTATGAATTCCCCCAAACTTTTATAATTGTACTATTCCCACCTAACTTGACAGTAACCATTTTTAAGCTGTTGCCTTTATTAAGCTCTTCCAGAGCATGGTTTTCATAGAATCAACTCTTTTTGTTCTGTTTCACTGCCTTATATAATATTAAACTCTATCAAGTAATGGTTAAGTTTTTCAAATAGGTAAACTTTTGTGTACTTTTCTTTATTTGGACTATACTTCATTAAAACATTAAACAATGGTTAAGTACTAATGGTGGTATTTGTGGAACTGTGGATTTTGGTGATTCTTGGGACGCTGGATCTGTGACAGGGTATGGAAAGGAGGGGTCAGGTAGGGAGTACTCCTGATACTGCACTTCCTCAGTAAAACTGCACAGTTTCAACCTTGTTAGATTTGCTTCTTCTCTTTTTGGGTTCTAGGGTCTGTTGGGATGGTACATGGTGAAAAGTGGATTAGAAGAGAAACCGAACTCTTATGATATCCCTCGGGTCAGTCAGTACCGCCTTGCTGCCCACCTGGGATCAGCCCTTGTTCTTTATTGTGCCAGTCTGTGGACCTCGCTGTCACTGCTGCTCCCTCAGCACAAGGTAAAAATCAGTATATGGATTATTACCACATCTGCATGGATGCTGACAGAGTCAGGAAATGGAAATTTTGGTTCTAATAGGAAGTTTTAAATCAAAATTCAGATTCCCTTAAAATGACATCCATCAGTTTACTGAAAACTAGGGTTTTTTTGTTTTGTTTTTGTGACACTGAGTTTCAGACACCACTGAGCTATATCTCTAGCCCCATTTAACCATTTTTAAATGTATAATTAGGATATATTAAATATATTCATAGTATTGTGCAGCCAGTTTCCAGAACTTTTTCATACTCCTTAACAACTTTCTTTTTCCCCTCCTATCCCCAACAACCACTAGTCTGTGTTCTGTCTCTATTAATTTGACAGCTCTGTATACCTCATATAAGTGGAATAATACAATGTATGTCTTTTGGGGAATGGCTTCTTTCACATATGAATGTCCTCCATGTTGTAGCATGTGTAAGAATTTCCTTCCTTTTTAAGGCCAAGTCATTCCGTTTATATATACACACTACATTTTGTTTATCTGTCCATCAGTAGACACTTGAGTTGATTACACTTTTTGGCTATTGTATATAATACCACTTTGAACATGGGTGTGCAAATATCTCTTTGATATCCTGGTTTCAGTTTGTTAGGATGTATATCCAGAAATGCAATTGTTAGATCACATAGGAGCTGAGTAATTTGTCAACATTGTCTGTTGGAAAGATGAAAAAATTAATTTGGGGGGGAAAAATGAGTACCAACAATAAGAGATATCCCAACCACCCTAACTCTACTTCAGAAGGGATAGAGCATGGAAGAGCAAGGGAGACCAGAGCAAGAACTACATCTAAACTTTTGGTGGTATACAGGAGCCATGTTTTGCGTGTTAAATGGAGACCTACTGTTCAACACTAACACTATATTAAACCTTAGTGATTTTTATCTCAAAAGGGTTTTTCTTTTTACTGATTTTCCTTTAGGGAAGTAGAAGTTTTTACATTTTATGCTTTGACTTAAAAACAAAGTAGGATTCTTGGAAACCCTTATTTATAATAGAGGTCTCCAGATAGCACATCCCTATAGGACATTTATTTTCTAGTATTTAAAAACTGATTATTATATTAGGCTTTGAAATCTTGGGTTGACCTGGATAAACTGTTCATGGAGAGAAGTTTGAGGTGATATAGGATTCTTAAATAGAATCATCCAGTAGATATTTAAAGCTAGTGACCTGGATCCCAGTTAAGAACTGGAGATGTTAACTTGGCAGTTATCCCCACAGGGGAGCCAGATGGTTGAAACACTGTCATAGTAGATATTCCACACCTGAATAATTCCTGACTTGGAAAAATCAGACTGCTAAAATAAATTGCCTACATCTATACCTCTTACTTTCTGATAACCCCTTCTTTCTTTGCAGTCCCTGTAATCTGGGTTCCATGCTAACTATTACCCGTACACACACTTAGACATATACCCACACCATCTACTGAAATTGAACTCTTACAGGTTACTGAGGACTTTATAACTATCAATTATTTTCCCTTTTTATTTCTTTATATTCCCCTAATTATAGAAAGAATTTGAGATTAACTTTACAGTTCAATGCTCTCTAGCTCTACTAGCTTTAGGTGGCTATTTAAATTTTTAATTAATTTAATTAAAATTAAATTATTTAAATAAACTTTTAAACTTCATAGTTAAATTAACTTTATTTAATACTAGTCATGTTTCAAGTCTTCATTAGTCACAGTAATGGGACATACCATCACCACAGAAAGTTCTACTGGATAGTGTTGACATACTGTCCTACTATATCTTACTACTGACATATAACTTTTTAAATTCTACATTGTAAGTCATTTGAGGGCAGCACTCTGACTTAACTCCTTTATATCTTTATAATTACCTATTGATAATTTTTTTTTTGTTGTTTTTTTTTGTTACTGAGGTTTGAACCTACAGGTATTTTACTACTGAGTTACAACCCCCAGCCCTTTTTATTTTTAATTTTAAGACAGGGTCTCACAAAGTTGTTGAGGCTGGTCCCAAATTTGTGTTGCTCCTTGCTTAGCCTCCTGAGTGACTGGAATTTCAGGCATGTACCACTGTGCCTGGCTCATAAAGTTCTTAATAAATATTTGTTGATTCACTGATTAGTATCAGGATTTGGCTGTAGTAAAACTAAAAAACAAATTTTGGCTTTACCACAAATACTGAATGTGAGAACCTCCACGCTAGGCATTTTATACAATTTTGATTCTGACCTTATTTGCGAAGTATTAAGTATCACATATGACATGAAAAGCCATGTTGTTTCAATCATGGTAAAACATTTTCCCCTGATGAATTTAAGTCATTCAGTTCTTAACAGATATGTATTTGAGTATCTTCATGCCAAGCTCTAGGATAGGGTTACTCTACTCAGCTAGACAGACAGCAATTCCTGTCTTCACAAAACTTGCAGGATAGCAGGGAAGACATATGGCAAATACATAATTAAAATTAAACATGATCATGTCAGAACAGAATATCTGCTTAGAGTATTTATCCTAGTAGAGAATCAGAAAAGACCTGACCTTAAATTGTCACTTGGGTTTGACCTTGGAAATCTTTGCTGTCTTTCATAGTTCCTGCAGTACAGTTTATCTGAGTGATTTTCTCTCTTATTTAGTTGCCTGAAACCCGCCAGCTCCTGTGGTTGAGACGTTTTGCTCATGGAACAGCAGGTCTCGTGTTCCTTACAGCTCTCTCAGGTAGGATTCTTCTCATCAGAGATGGCCTGTTTTCATTACGCTCTCAAGTAGAATCTCTTGCCTGATGCTTTGCCCATTCTTCCTACATCTTCTAATTTCCTTTTCACACCTATCTCTCATACCCACCATCTTTATCCACTATTTTCTGTTCTTCCTCCCTTCCAAAAATCCTACTTTCCAGTCAGTTAAATAAAAATATTGTTTATCTGTCTACATCCAGACTTCCCAGGTTCAAATCCTGGCTTTACCACCTATGACTTGCCTAAACTTTATAAGCTGTGAAACCTCTAAGGTCTTCAATGACCTCATCTGTAAAATGGAGATGATGGCTTTAATATGAACAACATATAGCAAAGGCTACAGAAGTGTTATCCACTAATAATATGGAAGCATCATTGTTGTTATTGTTACAGTACACCAAGATGGGTCAGACAAAAGGCACCCTCCAAGACAGTCAAAGATGGAGAGTGCACTGGGGCAGAGAAACCAGTATAGGTTTTAATTCTGTAAATCATACCTCCACCTTTACCTCTCTCTCTAGAACTGTACTATTTAATAGAGGAATCAGTAGTCACATATTACAAAAACATAAATTAATTAAGGATTAGATAAATTTTAGAATTTCATTCTTTAGTCACACTAGTTAAATTTTATTTGTTTATTTGTTTTAGAGATGGAATCTTGGTATGTTGCCACACTGGCCTTGAAGTTAAGTTCCTCCTTCTTCAGCTTCCCAGTAGCTGGAAGTATAGTCACATGCTACCATACCCAGCCATTCACTGTCCACACTTTGAGTGCTCAGTAGACATGTGACTCACGACTATTGCGTTGGATACTGCAAATATAGAATACTTTCCAATAGCACAGAAAGTTCTATTGGAAAACCCTGCTCTAAAATGAAAATACTGATTAAAAATAATATTGATTGGATATTTTTTCAATATGAGAGTATAAATTTTTACTTAATGAATGGTACAAAACTGAGAACTGTGATCTAAATTTCTCTGAATCTTCTTTTATCATGAATAAAAGATCAGTCATCTATTAATTAATTCTTATACCCTCTTGATGTTTTTATCCAAGATTTAGTTTATAAGTTTTGGGGGTTTTCTAATTTCTGTTTCATCCAACAAACATTTATTGAGCACTTAGGAAGTCAGATAAAGCAGAATAAATGTGTCAGATAGTATTCAGTGCTGTGAAGGGGAAAAAAAGCAGAATAAGGAGATAGGTGAGGTTGAAAAGCGCCATTTTGTATCATCATCAGGGGAGATCTCTTTGGTAAGGTGACATTTGATCAGAGACCTGAGGAAGTTAGGGAGATTCTTGGGAAGGGCATTTCCAAAATAGATCAGCATACTCAGTTGGGGACAGGGAAAGCATCAAAATCACTAAGGGAAGTCTTCCAAATTAATATGCCTCTCTTACCAGAACTTACAGTCCACGTGTATAAGAGAGATATGCAAGAATCTTGGGGCAGAAGTGGGCAAAAGGTGCAGAGTTGTTGGTTTTGTTAATTTCCTGTAGTGATTGTGATAATATGTTCCCTGTTTGAAACCCTATTATAGGTCTTTCTGTTGTTCTCTGACTAGACCCTTTACCTGACTGGGATAATAGGCTTTTTTCTGTATCAGAACTAATGTTTGGTTTCTTCTTCCTCTCATTTTAATAACTCCCATTTACCTTGGAACACAGGGGCTTTCGTGGCAGGGCTAGATGCTGGACTTGTTTATAACTCCTTCCCCAAAATGGGAGAGTCCTGGATCCCGGAGGACCTCTTTACCTTCTCCCCCATGCTGAAGAATGTTTTCGAGAATCCCACTATGGTACAATTTGATCACCGGGTTCTGGTAAGTGTAGAGATGGTCTGCTGAGCACAGGGAGCCTTGGGTGGGCTCTGGAATGTCCATGAAGTAGTGATGGCAATAGTCAGAGGGCAGGACAGAAACTGAATCTCCTATTCTTTTTGGAAGAAATTCTGGAACCAGTTCTCTGATGTTTTTGTCCTCATTACTCACACCCCTTCCAGGTAAATTCTAGCTTTCAGGATAGTAAGCTGCTTAAACATGCCTTTCACCACATGGAAAATTATAACCTCCCTCAACCCTCAATACATCTACAGTCCTTTCAGCAGACATGAGGTTCAGCAGAGAGTGCAGAGACTGTTGTTGCTGAGTGCATAGCTCTCAGAGAGCCCCAACAAGCAGGAGTTTCATCAGCACCTTTCAGTTTGAGTTATGATAGGTATTGAGGGCCTGCCATGGGTCATGTTAAGATTGGCTTGGCAGCCTAGGCATGATGACTCTATGTGCTAAGGAGACCTTGAGAAGCAGGTACTGTGGCATTGATGCAGGGCTGAGTGTTGGGGAGCAAAGCTGTGTGGTGGAAGGTAGACTTGGAATAGTGAATCTGAGGGAGGTTTTAAAGGAACAGAGTTAAGCTTGGCTGTTAGAGATAAAGGTGAAGAAAGATCAGAGGAGATTTCAAAGTTTCTTCTGCAGCATGCTTAACAGGATCCACAGAAATGGGACCATTGGAGTGAGCGCTGAGAGACAGGAGATGTCATTAGATAGAGCCATGTTGAGTGTGAGCTGATGGTAGTACATCCAGAGAGAGGTCTAGAGGACTCAGATATCCAAGGGGCTGGAGCATGGTACCTTGTGTGGGTTCAGTCCCCACCTCCACACGATATTTTGGCGTAACTAAAATCTGGTTGTAATTATAATTGTGGACAGTTCTGAAAAGGAAAAGGAATGAAATAGAGAAATAGAAACATCATGGATATGCAGGAGGACCTTATTCAGTCCTGGACCTTTCTTCTGAAGGGGTGGGAATGAAAATGAGACTTTAGGTCTTTTTTAGTGCCAGCTGGCTGTAATACCACCTCCTCTTCTCACAGCCCTGGAAAACAGTAGCCCTCCGGTGCTGGGGTCAGCCTACTTTAAGCATATAGGATTAGTGATAAAATTAGGAATAAGGTTGCAAAGAATGATTTTAAAAGTGAGGGCCACACTAGGGGCATAGCCACATGGGAAGGTGCATTAGATCACTGAGAGGTGTGTGCGTGTGATATGATATACCAAGAAACTTAGGTGAAACCCTAGGTAACACTGCCATCTAAGTTGTAAGCAGAAGAGAACCATGGGAGAGACTTGGGGAGGAATGATTGGGGTGGAACTGCAGTGTGCTGCTCTGCAACTTACACAGCAAGTATCTGATGGCTGCTCAGTGGTCCAGGAGAGGCACATCATGTGAGTGGAACCCTAGCACTTGTGATAAAGAGTCTTTCATCCCCACAGGGAATCACTTCAGTCACTGCCATTACAGCACTCTACTTCCTCTCCCGAAGGATCCCCCTTCCTCGAAGGACCAAGATGGCAGCAGTGACTCTGCTGGCTTTGGCATATATACAGGTATAAACCACTTTTTGGTCTTATGGTATCCCCAAAACACAGTTATAAAGGAAAGATGATAGACTGGAAGAAAATATTTTTAATATTTCTAGTAGATTTAAAAAGATTAATGATAAGAAAATAAGTAAAGGATATCTATACCTATTCTCACAAGAGGAATAACAAATGGCTAATAAACATGAAAAGCTTTTTAGCCTAACTCATGATTGGAGAGGAGCAAATTAAAACAATGAGTACCATTTTGTGCCTGTCAATTTAGGAAGAAATGAAGTTTTTTTTTGTTTTTTAAAGGGGAAGATTATCAGTTCATTGGCATGGGTATAGGAAAATGGATACCTTCAAACATTCTTGGTGAAAGCACGAATTTGTACAGGTTTTTTTTTTTTTTTTTTTTTGGTACTGGGGAATGAACCCAGGATCAGTTAACTACTGAGCCACATCCTCATCCTTTTTTCGTGTTTTTATTAAGAGACAGGGCCTCACTGAGTTGTTTAGGGCTTCACTAAGTTGCTGAGGCTGGCTTTGAACTTGAGATCTTCCTGCCTCAGCCTCTGAAGCTGCTCGGGATTACAGGCATGCACCACTGTGCCCAGCTTGTAGTTTTTCCAGAGGGCAACCTTGTAATGTTAAGTATAATATTAGACGAGAAAATTGACCTCTTAGTTTCTGCCCTAGAAATACCCTACTGCACAGAGGACTCTGTATAAGGATATTCATTACAGAATTGTGATGATGAAAAACTGGAAACAACCTAAACAACCATGATACCTCTGTACTGTGGAATACTGTATAGCAATTTAAAATATCTTGAGACAGATTGTTAAGTGGGAAAAAAAGTGAGAGAACAACATATGTTTTAGTAGCACAAAACTATCTCTATAAAGATATATAAGAGAGTACAACTGTGTAGAAATTGGTAATTACCTTTCAGGAACTAGGATGGAGTAGAGAAATAACTAAGGGGAATTTTAGGTTTATTCTGTTTGAATTTCTTTCATTGTTAAGTATGCTTCCTTGTGAAATTTTAAAATATGTATATTTTTTAATGTTGTGATGGGAGAGTGTGGAGGTTTATGTTTCTGGTTATCCAAGCCCAAGTCATTTTCAGTCTGAATTTGTAGTTACTACTTTTCCTGTATTTTTATAACAGGCAGGCTTGGGCATCAGCACTCTGCTCATGTATGTTCCAACTCCTTTGGCTGCCACTCACCAGTCGGGCTCCTTGGCTCTGCTTAGTGGTGCCCTTTGGCTCATGAATGAACTCCGAAGAGTCCCAAAATAATTCTCAGAAGATCAGCTTCCTAGGACTAAAACTACTTGTGAGAGTTCATCAGAGAGCACAGAACTTGGCTTTTCTACAAGGATGACCTTGGATGCCAAATGGTTTCCAAATTGGTCATCGAAAACTCTGCCTGTTTTGAGACAGTCACTGGATCAAGAATGTCATTAAGTATGATTGCACCAAAGGTTCCTTTTAAACCTTCCTTTCATGTTGAAAAGCAGGTCAATCATATAGAGAGAAATGTCTGCCACTTGTGGCTTCTTAACAGGCTATGTCTGTTTTCTCAGTTTTGGTGCGCTTTTGGTTATACGTGCTTAATTTCTGTGTCCTTGTGCTCCAATGTCCTACCTTCTGAGGTCAGGCTGGTGGAGACAGGTATCCCAGTAGTTAAACCACTACCGAGTGCTGCCCTATTGCTAAGGACCTGCAGTGTCAAATGTGTTTTTACAAGAAGCCGCATATCTAGATTTTTATGTGAAAGTTTTTAGGTAAGTGTTGAAATGTCATTTTAAGTTTTTTAAAAAGTTATGCAGGCTTAACAAGTTTGGGAGCCATCCATGACTTGAGGTTGGCATTTGCAGTTTCTGAAGTAGATGATCTGTTACCTTTCAACTCTAATATTCTGAGTTTCAATGTAACCTCTATTGTACCATTTTCAGGTGTTCTTAGCAGAACAAAGGTAGGCAGTTGTCTGACTTTGAAACTCCTGTAACCTCATGAGCTTAAGCTATTGCCTAGACTTGGTCCCCAACTTCTCTCCTATTAGAATCTTTTAAAAATCTCAAAGCCCAAGCCTAATCTAAGACCAATTAAATCACATCTTCTGGGAGTTTTTAACTTCCCTTGTGATTCCAATGTGCATACAAACTGGGGGACCACTGGCTTAGGTCCTCATAGCCTAGTTACCGTAGGAAGTTCTTACTAGCTTATTCCCATTCCTTCTGAATTTCCACCCTGCCCCCATCTCATTTAATCTGCTGTGTTGATCCTACTACTATAGATATATTTTTTTTTTGGGGGGGGCAGTGTACCAGGGATTGAACTCAGGGGCACACAGCCACTGAGCCACATCCCCAGCCCCATTTTTTGTATTTTTTATTTAGAGACAGGGTCTCACTGAGTTGCATACTGCCTCACCGTTGCTGAGGCTAGCTTTGAAGTCACAAACCACCTGCCTCAGCCTCCTCTGCTGGGATTACAGGTGTGCACCATTCACTGCACCTGGCTCCTATTAGTATATTAACAGGGTATTACCTCTTCTAGATAGAATTCTTTAAAGGGAACTTCAGTGACTGGCCTAGATTCCCATACAATGATTGGCAAACCCAGGCTTGTCCTTAATATTTGAGACAGCAGAAGACAGTATGATCCAACTCAAAGAACCATATACTAATGCTTTTACAGTTCACTCCAAGAAAGTGACAACTCAGAAGTAGTTCAAATCTTAGACGTTTTACTTCATTTTTCTTTTATTACAGATGATAATTTGGAAAAACATCTGGTATCTAGCTGTATAACTGCATTGTGCTATTTATAAACAGATTATCTTGTTTTTTGTATTTGTGTGATTCTCAGCGCCACCAGACAATGTACCAAATATTGAATGAATGAATGAATGCATGAATTAATGGAAAACAGATGATTACAGATTGATGTCCTAAATGCCTCTTTCAAAATAGTCACCACATATGTATAGGAGTAAATGAATTTCCTTAAATATTTTAAAGGTCTCAATAATTCTGTCAGTTGTTTTTAAACATGAAGGAAATTAAAGGACATGTTAATCAGTCAACAGTGTGTGTATTTAACCCACATTGACATATGCTGTCCACTGTGGCAGGGATAATGATTAGCAGCTGCCTAAAGTGATGTTTGCAAAGACCAATGCTGATGATCATGGTTTTAGGATAGCCAGTTTGCCTGCTGCTGTCCTTGTGGTCCTGGGACAAATGGTATATCACATATGACACACATACCCATGTCCCTGCAGAGGGTGACTGCGTCACCTCTCTAACACACATTGTACGTTTTCCTCAAAACTGACTTAATGAGAAATTTAAGAATTATTCAACAAAACTTTCTTAGTTAATGTGAAGCATTAGAAAAACTTGGTTTTCACAGCCCCCCCAAATCAATGCAATATAGGCAGCCTTTGGTTTTTTTAGTGTGGAGTGTCTAATTGTGGATCGTAACAAAAAGATGCTTTTTGGCACACTCTACAGAAGCCATTCCTCAAGGTAATTAATGGAGGTAATATACTTCAACTAAATGGAAATTGTGCTATGAGAATTTTAAATATAACAAAATAACAGAAGTACTAGAAATCAAAGTATTTGGGATCCCTGCGGGCAGAGAAAGACTTACGAAACTAATAAGGGGCAGAGTTCATTAGCAGCAGAGCTGTCTGGTAAGTACTCCACAGGCAGGGCTGCTGAGGAAAAATACCATGACTACCTGAGAGTGTTATTCGATTTGAATCTGGAATGTCCCTCACAGGCCCATGATTAATTAAAGGCGTGGTCCCTAGGGTGCCACTATTGGGAAGTGGTAGGTTCTTGGAGAGCCTCATACAAGGTCCTTATGTCTTTGCGGGTGTGTCACTGAAGGGAACTGTGGAACTTGAACTCCTTTCTCTTTTCGGCTTGCTGGCAGTGAGGTCAACAGTTCTGCTCTGCCACATACTTTTGCCATGATGCACTCAAAAGCAAAAGGGATCACTCCGACATAGACTGGAACATCTGAAAATGTGATCCAAAACAAACAACCCTTTTCTCTTCATAAGCTAATTACCTCAGGTATTTAATTATAGTAACAGAAAGCTGATTAACACAAGTGGAAGAGGAGGAATGGTGAGCCACTGAAGGGTCTATAAGTGGCTGCCTTACTTAGAAAGAAAGACTCAGAAGCAGACATGTCTTCAGGTTGCCTAAGACATCAGGCATAGCTATAAACATCCTGTGATTCTGGACATTTTTTAGCTTTGGTATTTATGAAAATGGCAGGCAATGACTTATACATTTTAAAATTGAAAGCCCTTATAGTATGAGCAATAATTCAGTTTTACAGATAAAAGGACTTCCTTATTGCTCAGATTTCTAAGAAACAAAATGGTCAGCTGGTATATTATGCTTTCTTTGTCCCTTTAATAACAACAGTATTGACAAACTGAGAAATAAATATTAGGACAAAAGGGAAATGTGTAATAATACAAGGATAGTCTATTACGATATCAGAAAAAGAGAAAGTAGACAAAGCAGGCTTAAGATGAAACTTTAACAAGACACCTGCAAAAAAGGAACCAGAAGGTTGATGGGAATACAAGGTACTACAACTTTTGAACTTAGATCAGATCCAAGTTAGGAGAGACAGCCAAGGAGTACAGAACATCACTTAAAAAGTATGATTTCAGCAAAAATGTTGCTATTTTATGTTGTTAACCAGAGTGCCAAAACTTGGTCTTGAATCATTTTTTTTTAACAGTGACATTTTTTATAACACCAACAAAATCCTCACAAGTTTGAAAGAAGCAAATTACCCCCATGGCAAGACTCTGAAGCTAGCATTTCATGTAAAAGCCTAATTTTGGAGAATTTGAAATATCCATTACTACTTCTACCTTAATTCTTAATTCCAATTGAAATGAAGTTATATCACATACCACAGCAAAACGGAAAATCAGATACTAGTTCTGAACTAGTTTGAAAAATTTTACCAACCAAGTAAAACCAAAAACCACTCACCACTATGTTCTCTGTTCCATAAAGAAGTCTGGAAACTGCCCAAGAATTACAACCAAGTTCTTTAATGAGGTAGATCTAATAAGCTTTATAACCTTCATTTGGACTGTAACCATCATTTTAATCATTTGGATGCTGTGGTTAAAAAAAAATTGTGCAAAGTAATCAAACTGCTTAAAAGAGACATCTAAATTTAAAAATATTTAAATAATAAAACTAAAATATATGCAGTGGAAATTTGGCACATTTCTTTGAAAGTATGTTTCTAAGTGTGAGCAAAGAAGTAAAACAATGAATTTCAAAAGCTGTTAATAAAGATCTGGCACAGTTAGTTGCACCAGCTGTACTAGAATAGGTTCTGTTGAAATACATTTGCAGAGGGCTGGGGATGCAGCTCAGTGGTACAGCACTTGCCTAGTGCATGCAAGGCAGAACCAGCGGCAGCAGGGAGAAAACTGCAGAAAGACTCTGCCAATGAGTACCTTTCAAACTGGCTGCAGGCAGGGGAGGATCTAAGAGGCTATGCACTGTGACTTTACACATAACTGTTCTGGGCCTCAATCATCCAAAATCAAACGGGGTTGACCTCTGAAATCCCAGCTTTAAAACTGTCATCCTGTCTCATCATTTGATGCCTCTGCCATGTTATGATGCAGCAAGAAAACAGCAAATGCCAAGCACATGTTGGTACCATGCTCCTGTACATCCCAGCTTCTAGAACTATGAGCTAAATAAATCTCTATTTGTAAATTAAAAGCAAAAAACCTTTCATCTGTAATTTATTTATAATGATTGCTACTGGAAGCCTCATTCCCATCAACCTTAATTTTAGGGGCTATGGGTCAAGTGGGATGCTCTTTTGGACAGCCTGGTCCTCTAAACCAAAGTCTAAATCCTCTTCCTGAAATCATGTGACTTTTTTTTAACCTTGTCTCCTGACTAGTTCCTTATCTTGTCTAGTCACCTTTTTTTATGGATGAAAACTGAACCAGAGAAGGCAAATGAAATTGGAATATCTGAGCAAGTAAACTAAAGAGCCAGGTCTAGTATTCAAACTGGCTATTCATTAAATACAGTGTTCCTTCCCTTAAATTGTGCTGTCCATTTGTCTCTCAGCTGACAAAAAGCAAAATACAAAACTAGGTGAACTATGGTTTAGGGGGAGGCATTCATTTACGTAATACCAGCAAGAAGCACGAGTCATTTCAAAAATGCAAATATGGATGTGACAGCAAATGTTAATACTAAAAATCCTAGTTTAGAGAGTTCATGGCAGGTCTTCAGTCAACATTTCAGTAATCACTGCCTAAGACCTAGAGGTTAAAGGAAGTAGAGGACGTGGAGGGGCAGAACACTGCAGGTGATGTTTGGAGAATAAATATGATGTTAGGAGAAAGTGATTAAGATTTTCCAGACCAAGGAAATGCAATTTGAGGATATAAAGTACAGAGAGATGGTATAATTTGGCTTAGAGTGAACTGCAACTTAATGTAATGCCACAGGAGTGGATATTAAACACATTTTCATTATGTTCTGACAATTCGGGGCAAAGTGATGGGTTATTCCATCATAAGACTAATAAAATGTTCACTACGATAAGCCACTGACTCCAATGTTGACATCTGTGACCTGTCTCAGTAATGACAAAAGTATGAAAACAGCTCAGGTTCATTGTTGATATTATCAAGAGCAACCGTAAGATTCAAAGGAACCATTGGAATATGCATTTTATGACACCATAATTATCTTCACAAGGAAACCACTCAACATGCAGAAGTACAAATAAGAATCCTGAAACACTGAAGTTTAAAAGAAGATAAAGGATATGGCAAGATCCATTTCTGCTCCTATAAGCAAAACTATTTCACTGTGAGGAAGTAGTATATAAGTAATTGGCCTTCAGCAAAGAATAAATGGCTTCTGTTTCAAGCTATGGATTAAATTTAAAATCTACTAATTGGGAGCAATGGAAGAAGCACAGGAACCAATACCAAGAGCAAATACTCAGTTCTTCTGAAGTACAGTATAATAATTTTTCCTTCCTATTTTTATACTATGGAACTTCATGAAGTCTTCTTACTCATGGTAATAAAGATAAGCCTAGATCCCATATTAAAATAATAAGCTATAACACACTGAACAAAAACTAATAAAAATAAATTAAGAATAAGAAATATATTTATGTTCAAAAATGATAAATGTAGGTATCCTGAGATTCTCAACTATAAAAAGAACATAGTAATAGCAATCTGCAAGGTTATGGTAATGATTAAATAACATACATAAATTTATAAGTGTCTGTTTATATTAAGTGCTTAATAAATGACAGCTGTTTATTTTTACAACCAAGATAAAAAATAATCTTACTATTGAGAGCTTTAAAATTGGACTAGTCACTACCACCCTGCTTCAGTTGAGCACACAAGTATGGTTGCTGTTAAGTCCAATTGCATAGATTTTGACTAAATCACTGATGGACCTCCCAAGAAAACCAAAAGAAGTATTTGGAAACCAAGATGGAGTTAAAAGAAAAAGTTAACCTGAGTAGGCATTGGCTAGCAAAAACATTTTGACATGATTTTTAAGCAACATTCATAAGGCAAGGGCTCACTCGCAGGGCATAAAAATAAGAAGTAAAGAAAATTGCTGTTATGTAAGCCCAAGTGAAAGGAAAAAGATATTTTTGAAGGAATTGGTCTTTGCTGGATTCAAGTTTCTCGAATTAGAAAACAATTCAAGACTCACTCCTTTCACCTACCAACCAATAATAGTCAGTATACTTATTTGTAAGAGGATCTTAATTTCATTTTCTCTTTTCTATGAAGAACCCAATTCCTTACTACCTTATTTTTGAAGAGATCCACTTTCATTCTTTAAAGTCAGAGACTTTTTTTCCTTTTCATTTAATTCTAGAAATCAAAGGTGATGAAAAGAAAGCTACTTCAACCCCAGGAACATATTTGTGGACCAGACACTTAACAACTAAATATAGGAGAAAGTAAAGAATAAAGAAGACTCTGGGGAAAAGCAGGAGGTGATGAAATAGAAATCTTCCTGCAACTGAAAGGCTAAATGTGAAGCAGAAGTGAAACTCCTGAAGTGTAGTAGATGAAAATGTAATTTTATGGCTTTTCCTCTCACTAATGGAAATTCTATTTGTGACTGAGTCATCTCTTAACAGAGGTTCTGCAAGCTGCTAGGTGGCTTCTAAGCAGATTAATCTATTTTTCCCAAAGTTTAGAATTTACTTTCTTTCAGATATTCTGAGTCAGGAATTGGAAAATTTCTGTTTCTCAAAAAGAGTAAGAGCTTTGAATTTATTGCCTTTGCCCACTCACATGATGACAACGCAAATATATTCATTCCCAAACTAGATACTCATCTGAGCAGTGAAATGAAGGAACTCTTAAATCCTCCCTATACATAGAAATATGCCTAGGGGACAGTGACTCATGAAACCAAATTCAGGTCCTCAATCGCCACAAGTTTCTCCATCTTAGAAACACACTTAAGACTCAAAAAACAAAATTAATGCCCAAACAGCCTGTGAGGCATGTAGACATAGAAAAAAAATGTCTATCCTGGTCAGACCAGACATCAGATAAAATATTATAAAATCTTCAATGGGCCATCCATTTAGAAGGGATTCCAACCATTTAAAGTCATATTCTAACATCAGCAACATTTTCAGGAATCTTGGATCACATCCACAATTGTTTCTTTGTCAAGTAAGCAAGGAGGCTGTGTCATTTTGGTTGCCTGGAAATTCTTATCTGGCCCATTAAATTGCAAAGATCTTGGATCCCTATTAAAGGCTGTGGATCTCCACATAAATGATATCTCTGTTACAGAGAAAGAAAGGGCTGTTGCACTTGCTAGAATGTCCCCAGCTTTGTATCAGATGCTCCAAGTTTGGTTTCAACCAGGCTTCCAGTGTGCCCAATGCCAAACTTCACACTTTACCAAAGGAAAAAATGGCTAGATCCCAGGAACATACCAGACCACTGAGAGCATGCTTCAACTGGACTAAGCTTGGTCCCCTTAGTTAGCACCAATCTCTTGTCACTTAGTTCTTCACAGACTAAATAACAACTTCTCTGAGAAGAGGACCTGGGTACTAAGAAGGAATTAAAAGTAGAAATTAAAGTAGAAATTCCAAGGTCAAAGCAGCATCTGAGACCAGTACAAAAAAGTGAAGAAATTCAATGAGCAGCAACTCTGGGGTACTCAAGTTTCTCCAGTCCTGGTCCATCCTCATGGCCCCACCTGTACCCCAATCATTGGCACCACCTCTTCAATCCACAGCAAGTCCAATGGAGCTGAGGCTCGAGTTTGTCGGTGGTGAATTCGGCGGAGTCGTAGAAGATACAGAATGATGGCCAGTAGCACCACCAAGATACAGGCAAAGAAGAGATAGTGGTTGTAGACAAAGGAGAGACGGAACCAGCTACCATGGGTTTGTCGGACACCTTCCTGCCGCAGATCCCTAAGAGAAGGTGAAAAAAACTGTTAGTTTCAGAGAAAAATGTTTATTCTGATCTGAAGGTATTCCATCCACAGAAACATTCTTAGGCTGAGTCCAACCAAGAAACCAGTGTCTAGATCTTTTAAAAATGTTTGCTACATTTTCTTAGGAACTAGCATACCTAAAGAAAGCTCTTTCCTGATCAATTGTATTATGTATAACCTGGGGAAAAAAGAGATATGTAAACCAAAGTTCAGTATTTTTGTGGTCTCGCCAGAATAGAAGCCACTCTGGTCATTCAGATACTAGATCCACTTTTTGTTTTGTTTACCCTGCAGTGGTTTTTTGTTGTTGATGTTGTTGTTGTTAATGTGAATCTCCAAACTGATAGACTTCATATACAATATGGATATCTGGCACAAGATGAGACCTGACAAATGTTCAGGTAGCAATTCTGCATGACAGTCACCAGCGCTTTAGTTGAGGCATACCTTCTGGTTCCCACAACACCCATGCAACCCACTTCCCTCACTTCTATTAACTGTCTGGCTCCTGATGGCATTGAGTTTAGAGAAACAGGCACCAAAGATTAAGAATTTATCTGAAGTAGTCCAGGGGAAAGAGTCCCCAAAAATTGTCCCAAATATTTTTCAGGACATAAAGGCAAGGCATTGAGGCTGCCACAGCTTGATGAAAATATCCCCCCTAAAGACATTCCATGTCCTCTGTTCTAATTCTGACCACCAAAAACCCAATGACAACTCCTGCAGTGACTCTGCCCGCTATGGAAGCTTGCTGTGGCCAGACAGCCTCTCCACTTTCTCTAGTCACATATGTTTTTCAAACTAACAGGAAAAACATTTTAGTTCATCAGTCAGCATCTTAGAAGTGGTTAGTAAGAGCTCAGTCCTAAAGACTACTTGTTGGTGAACTAATAAAGATGACTTTCTGAAATGGCAAAGTTAGGAACAGACTCCAGACCAATAATTTCCAATCTTCTTTCTGTTTCAACATGCCTGATTAGAATAAGGAAGAAGGGGGTTATAGTTTGGAGGGTGGAGTAGTTGCGGGGGGATCGCTTAAGAAATTTTTCCTGAGCCAACAACTAACATTCTCTGAACTCAAGGTACCAGTTTGGTAGGTCTTTTTTACCTGAGTGGTAAGAATCGAGTTTTGTATAGAATGGCTCCCAGCGTCCACTGAACCTCTCGGTCATACACCAATTGGGCTGTCCGCAGATTTGGGTAGTCGTAGGGAAAGTGGAATCCTTCATGTAGGACTTGGTACATCCAAGCTGACTTAAAACACTGATATCTGGGTTGTGACCAAAAAAAAATTAAATTAAAAAAAAAAGAGGAAAAAGAAAAGAATTCTAATGCTTTTCTTTACAATAAGCCATGTATGGCCACGGGATGTCAAAAGATCTGCCTGTCTCAGATTCGCCTTCCTCACCTCTACATGGATCTAAATTTGAATTGACTTCATCTTACCACAAATGATATTGTGGCTGAGTTTCTCTTTATCTCCCTTCCTTCCTGCCTTCTTCCCTTCTTCCCTTTTATCCTTCCTCCCCTCCTTCCCTCCCCTCCTTCCCTCCCCACCTTCAGAGAAGATGTTGAAATATGTACAAATGTAACTGTATGCTCTCTGGGATTTGCTTCAAAATAACTCAGTTGTAAGAGGCAGGTAGTGGGTAGGAAGACAACATTGGCCAGGAGTTAATAACTGTTGGTAGAGAAGCTGGGTGATAGGTGCATGGGAATTCATTTTTCTATTTTTGTTTACATTTTTAGAATTTTTTTTAACATTTATAAAATGTGAAGACCAATAAGTCAAATTAGCAAAATGTTGAGAGTTGTTGAAGCTAGGTGACAATTACATGTTACTATTCTAATTTTCTTCATGTTTGATATTTTCTAGAAAATGTTTAAAAATAAAAGAACCAACCTTTTGATATCAAATCACTTCAAGAGAATTCTCTTTATTTTTACTACTTAGCTATCAATTAATTTATTTAGCAGTACTGTGGATTAAATTGGGGGGGGGTCTCTACCCCTATTTCGTTTTTCTTTTGAGATAGGGGCTTACCAATTTGCTGAGGCTGGCCTTGAACTTGCAATCCTCCTGCATTAGCCTCTCAAGTTACTGGGATTATAGGCATGCACCATATACCCTGAGAGAACTCTTTTTAGTAACCACTGGTTGCCCTTGGCTTTGCTAAAATTGGTAACTTTGGCCTTAATCTCTCAGAAAATCAAAATATGAAATAATCAAATTCTCTTTCAACCTAAAACCCAATCTATACTATTGCTTGATAGTTTCCCATTATAATCTGCCATTCATATTTTAAGGTCATATCTAAGGTGAAATAAGAAGTTACTTACTTGAGTCGATGCTCATCTGCATGTGAAGAAAAGAGGCCATTCTTGAATCTCTGTGTTAGTACAGACCAAGCCATGCCACAGTAATCCTGGAACACCACGAGAAACAGTGCAGCATGACATGGGAGGCAAACTCCCCAACTTCCCCACATCACAGCTGCCCTGCTGCTGGAGTTACCTGTGAGCTACTAGCTGACCAAGGAAAATGGCATATTCATTCACTGAACACTGTGCCCTACCCCTCTTTATTCCCATTGCCTCCAAGTCTAGTACAAAGGCAGTCTGAGCTGGATCCTGAGCCTCTTAGGCTTTATAGAGGGTTAAGGTTAGGAGTAGGAATAGCAAAATCAAAGGTCAAAGGGAGCTTCATTCTACTCTATGCAGAGCTGACATGAGGAGGGAGGACAGCTGGAATAGAATGGTTAGAAACCTATCATTGGCCTGCCTCCATGTTATAATTTTCACCAAAAGAGTCATTTCTTTTGGTTTGTTAGGGAACAAACATCTACTGAATGTCTACTATGTGCCACATGCTATCCCAGGTGCCAACGGATTGAGCAGTGAAAAAAAGAATTCCTGTCCTCATGAAGCTTACCTTCTTGTGGTAGGAGACAAAAAACAAATATAAATATATACATGCATGCATGCATACACACAGTAATAAGATGACATCAATGCTCAGAGGAAAAACAAAGCAGGAAACGGCAATAAGTCATATGGGAAGAGTTGTAATTTTGGATAGGGTGGTCAGGGAAGGTGGGACAATAACATCTAAATCAGAGTTAAAAAAAAAAGTCAAGGAAGCAAAATCTTCCCTTTTACCTTGGGAAGGTAACTTATTGACATTAGCAACTTGGGTAAGCAATGACTTGAGCCCTTTAGTGTTCAAGGGAACAGAATTTGAAGAAGTTTTGAGATAAGAGAAAGACTCAGGTCATGGACAGTCAGGGACTCCTCGGCTCTGGAAAGGAAAGGGAAAAGAATGTATTCCCAGAGTCTAGAGAGGAAAGAGCAATACAAACCAAGTATTCCACAATCTTCCCTGGTGATTAAGTTTTGGGGATATAATAGCACAGATACTGCAGATACTATTATTTTGGAAGTCTTTTATCAAGAGAATCCTAGAAACTTTTTAAAAAGCAGACAGGAAAGAATAAAATATACAAGAGGATAGATTCTTCCCATACATTTCTCTGACAACAGAATTATACAAAAATTGAAGATATGATTCTACAGTTTGGATGTAGAATGTCTCTCAAAGGTCTGTGTGTTAAAGGCTTGGTCCTCCCTCTTGGGAGGAGGTGGAGTCTTTAAGAGATATGGCCTAGTGGGAGGTCTTTAGATCATTGGGGGCATGTCCTTAAAGGAGACTGTGGGACCCTGACTCCCTCCTCACTCTCTCTGCTCCCTGACTCTTGATGCAAACAGTTCTGCTTCCCACATGTTCATGATTTGCTACCTTACCCCAGGCCCAAAGCAAAGAGGCCAGTTGATCATGGACTGAAACTTAGAATACTGTGAGCCAAAATAAACCTGTTCTCTTTATAAATTGATTATCCCAGGTAGTTAGTTATAGTAAAATGCACTAACAAAGACTCTAAACTAAGGCAGGGATCTACAGAAAGCTGGCTAAACTTTTACCTATCCAGGAAACTAATGATTTAAGCCTAAAAGATGCTTAAATCCTATATATGTGCATTTTAAATTTGAATAATACTTCTACCATCATTGCTTTTCACATCTTTCTAATATTCTCTAAGTGAGAATATTAGAATATCCCAATCTGTCCTCTTAATAATTCCAAACAAGAGAAAGAAAATAGACCTGCCCACCCATATGACATCATCTCTGAAAGAACATTACAACTGAGACACTGAGCAAAGGGAAAAATAAGTACCATGACACTTTTTGGTCACACACATTAACAAGACTATTAGAAAGTTGGAAGAAAAATCATTAGCGACCACACAATTTTACATCTGGCCGATAAAATGCCCATGGAAACTTAAACTTAATTAATTTTGCAGTGTTGGAGACTGAACACGAGGCCTTGTATAAGCTAGGCAAGTGTTAGAAGGCTATTTAGCACAGCAGGTCCTTAACTTCTCTGAGTTCATCTTTTTCTCTAAAACTAGGACTCATGGTGCCCCACCTGAAAATCAAATAAACTTACGCATACAAAGCCCTTTTCACAGTGCCAGGCACAAAGGTAGACACCCAATGCATGGCTGCTGCCAACATGAGTCATTTTATTATTGATTTACCTGAGCAGCCTTGGCAAATGTTGGCCCATGGTAGCGGCCACCGATGCGCAACACATCCTCTGTACAGTAAAAAAACTCGGAGAAGCCGTAGAACTCGCTGTTGTTGAAGTCAATTGGTGACTGGTAAATGCCATTTAGGGAGGCTTTGCTGGTGTTGGAGCGAGCCAGCAGGGGGCTCAGCATGGCCCCACAAGTTGCCCAGTCCCCTTTTCCTCGGATGTGTAGGACCTGGCTATTCCTCTCCACCACGTCAGTGAGTCCCACGGGCAGGCAGGGATCCAGAAATGGATTGTCAGGACTCAGGCCTGTCTTCTGGCCCAGCAATCTGTCACAATGACAAAAACACAGCATGAGATTACTGAGCTCAAACGTATATAAGAAACAACAAGCATCACATGTATCTCAAGACTGTCTTTCATGCCATCTCTAGAAACAAGGATGTAGTGGAGTATTACCCATGCAGGAGCATCATATGCACATTTAATGTAAGCAAATTAAAATCAGAAAAAAAGAAGAAAAAAATGTGCCAGTGATCAATTTTAGTCAAGCCTATCATCAGCACGTCTCATTCCCAGTGTACAGAAAAACTGGTGATAGAAATCTGCTGTCCTCGCTTTGGACTTCATTTCCACATGCCTCCCCAAAGTACAATGTGGTTCTTAATGTTTAAAAACACAACTTTGAGGGGCTGAGGTTGTGGCTCAGTGGTAAAGCACATGCCTAGTATGCGTGAGGCACTGGGTTTGATTTTCAGCACCACATATAAATAAATAAAATATAAAAGTCCATCAACAACTACAAAAAAAAAAAAAAAACTTTGAGGGGGGGACAGTGGGAGGGTTTCCTGAAGACAGGACCACAGCACTGGGATCATGGCAACGCCTGGCTTTGAAAGAGCAGTGCGGGAACAGGACAGACAGAACACCAGTGCCAGGGAGCAACCTGCAGGTCTGGGAGCCTCTGCGTGAAAAGTGGAGGGACAGGATTTGATTCCCTCCATAACCATCACATAATTCTGGTTCTTTGGTCTATGCTTAGCCAGCAACTGTATTCTCAATTGCTATAGAGATTAACAGGCAGAGATGACCAAGGATGGAAATTTTGTGGAGACCAAATAAATTTGCCCACTGCAGTTAATTAGTTCCTAAACAGGAAGGTTCAGAAGAATGGACTTCCTGGGATGAAGATGCACCCACAAGTATTAAGACTGAAGGAGGGACTGGGAAGGTGGCAACATAACAGAATACTTAGGAATATCTGGAATCCATTTTAAGACACGTCACCAACTAAAGTAAAACTCAGAAAATTCTTATTAAGAAGAGAGAAGCATTAAGTTTCACATTCCAGGAGGCACAGGTTTCTCTAGTGGATTGGCAGCCACAATAATACATATCTTATACGCCTCAGTCTCACGTGACCTAGACACTTGACCAGAAAATAACAAAGCACGGGAAGAAGGAGATGCAGCCTGGCAAGAAGTTCTGAGGTAGCAGAGAACAGCAAACAGAAAAAAAGAGCAGCAGAACAATAAAGGTGGGACGGGAAGGGAGGAAAAGGAAGCAACGGTTGTTGAAATAGAAATGAATCTAAATGGGTATAAAACCTTCATAACAAATATTCTTAAAAGGTGATAGTGCCTTAGGAGCAATCCGAGTACCATGACCTAAATAACACTTGTGTGGACCTAACAGCACTTTCAGAATAAAACACACTGCTTGATGTGAGCGTAATCATCAACAATCCTGGACACCAGAATTCTCCCAAAGCACCCTGAACTCTTGGTGATTGAAATTTGCAAAATTCAGAAAGACTTACAAGAGAATATTTTCTTCAACATGCTCTAAATATAGGATAATTGCGTGTTATAGAGAAATTATTACAGTACTTTTTCTAGCTAAATAAAGTGTAAATTATAATAATAATAATAGTAATAATAATTTTATGGTGGAAAAGAACTCTGTTTTCTTATATGCTTTCCTTCGATATGCATAATAATAAATAATTTTAAATATTCCAAACAACCACTTCACAATTGTTTATTATCGTCTAACTGGTTCATCTGGAACTCAAAAGAAGAACTGGTGATCTGTCCAAAAAAAACTGGCTATTTTAGAACTTAACAAGAAATCATTTTAATTGTAATTACACATTTTAAGTTAACTGTAATTGCTTTTTACAATTTGTGCACACTACAAACCTGACTGTCATATGAGATGACTCACTCCACTGTAAGTCAACAATCATGTTTTGAGCACCACCATGTAGAAGGAACTGCGGGGGGTACATCATACTACACATTTTAAATTAGACATTTATTAGCCTCACTTATCCCACGATACCGTATCCGGATGTGGAACACAGTGAGAAACCACAATAAGCTACTGTACCTTTTTATAAGTTCTAATAACAAAGAACACAGTACACCCTGGTCCAGGTCAGATGGGGCTGCTGATAAAGGGTGTCTAAGTGAGAAATCTAGCCTACTGGCAGGGATGGTTGGAAAGAAGAAGGAAGCAGGATGTGAATATTTCTTCCTGATATCTGTGGCCTGATGACACTGTTTTAGAAACTTGGATCTCATGTCCAGTATACCTGTTTTTATTAAGAGTTTCATTCAGCACAAGGTCTTCATAGCGCTGCCGGGCAAAGTTGCCTCCAAAACCCAGAAAGGTTGTGACATAAACCCTATACACATGTTCGGTGTGTTGCACATCACAGCCCAGGTTGAACTCAGCCAGCAGAATCTTGGCAGCTTCTTCCTACAATACAATGTTCAAAAAAGGGGGGAAATTTTAGTTTTCATTGCTTTCTAGAAAGCTATTACACTAGCAATATACACTTGCAATATACTTGCATAGAATATTCATTTTCTATGAAGACTACTCTTTAAAATGTCTTATACCATTCTTTCACCCTCATAGCATTAATTTAGATAAAAAATATAAAATGACAAGACTGCACCAAAAAGTACAAATTAGAGGTCAAGCTGGAGACTAAAACCAAATTAGAGACTCAAACACTATCTGCAGTATAGGAGGTAGAATTATTACAGTGGATGTCATTTTCTGACAGGTACTTTGTATTTTCCAATTCTCAACAATGGTGATGGGCTATTTTCATAATTAGGAAAAAATCCTTTAATAAAAAAGGAATTTGGGGATCATCATGAGATCTATTCTAGGGTCTTTTCTAAACTAGTCAAGAAGATTTAATATTCTTTGTGACAAGTTTGGGCACTGGAAAATTTCAATCTTATTTTACCTCCAAAGAAAAAAGTATTCTTTCTCTTCTCTCTCTCTCTCTCTCAATCTCAAGTGCAAAGGTCAAATTAATTATATACCTCAGCAGATGGCTCATTGTCATGACAAAGCCCCTTTTGTGTTTTATTTGTTCCTGCTTATGCTCATACCCACTCCCATTCCTACTCCCTGTAACAAGCAACCATTCTAATATGCTTAAGATGTAATTTTTTGTTTATGTGTATTATTAAAAAACAGAGATTACTGATTTTGATGGTATTTGATTGTGAAAATGCTACTACACCCAGCAATTCTGTTCCTAAGTATATACTGAAGAGATCTGAAATGTATGTCTACATAAAAACGCGTCCATGAATGTTCATAGCAGTATTATTAATAATAGCCAAAAAGTGGAAGCAACTCAATGTCCATCAACTGATGAATGGATAGAAAAATACACAGCATGACTGTACAAGAGAATGTTATTTAGCCATATAAAAGCAATGGAGCACTGACACATGCTACAACATAGTTGAACCTTGGAAGCATTCTGTTAAATAAGAGGCAGACAGAAATGGCCATACTGTGTGATATTATTTATATGAAAGACTCAGAATAGGCAGTTCATATGAGACAGGAAGTAGAATAGTGGCTGTCAGGGAGAGGGAGAGGGGAGAAGGGGAAGTAAGTGCCAAGGAATATGGGGTTTCTTTGTGAAGTAATGAAAATGTTCTGGAATTCAAAAATGATGGTTGAACAATTTTGTGAATATGAATACCTCTGTGAATTGTATTGCTATGGTTTGAATCTGAAATATCCCCCAAAAGCTCATCTACTTTTTCCTTCCTTTTTAACTAAGCACTAAGATCCATCTTTAAGAGCCATTATATTTCTACACATACATCTAATTCATTCCTTGCTATCCTTTATGTATTAGTATTACTTTCTAAATATGCACAAGAAGACTTATGTCTCAATGCCACTTCTTACCTATTCCTTAGAATCAGAATCATGCATTCATTTTACCTATGGCCTATATACTATCAAATACAGACTAAACAGTCTCTTAACCAAGTTAGTTCCCCAAATCTCCAACCCTAGCAAAAACATCTCTGCTGACTCACATTTCCAATAGTCCTATGGAAATTCTAACACATATGTTCTTTGCAAATCTCTCACTCAACACACCCAGAAATGAACTCATTGGTCTTAGTACAAAGAGCTAGATGACCAGACAGATGCTCTCATCCAGACCTCTCCTGACTTTACTGTTTGTTCAGCATCAGCCCTGCCCTTTCCCCATGTGCCTTTACTCAGCCTTGGGTTCCTTGGCCTTATAGTTATCTATCCAGGACTCTCAGCACCACTGGCCATCCTTCCCTCCCTTAGGCACAACACCACAACCAGTCACTCAATTACACTGGTTTTTCACTCCTAGAAATCTGTCTCTCCCTTCCATTTCCACTTACATTGCTTAGTTCAACCACTTACCACTTCACACTTTAGGCTCTCTGACCTACACTTCTTTCTCCCACTCACATCAAAATTATTTTCCTAAAAATCAGATCAGATCAATCAACATGGTTGCAAAACTCAGAGCTCAGATGAAGCTCCAGAGCTTGTTTCATGATGAAACAGGCCTATGTGACTGCCCTACTCAAAACCTTTGCTGGTTCCCCACTATCTACAGAAATGAAAACCAAGTGCCTAGGATGATACCCAGGACTCCTGATGATAGAATTCCATCTTAGCATCCCATTGCCACACCTGAAAATCCCATGCTGCTAGTCACCATTCCCTGGACATTCTGGCTTTTTGCTGCCTTCTATGCCTCCATACATACTGTTCCATCCATGCAGATGGCCTTCCTTCAACCTCCACTATGCAAAAGCCTACTATCATGCTAGGCCCGTCCCTCAACTGTCATGTCAGGATTGTTAACAGCATTTGGTAGAGGCCACAAATGCTGCTAAACATCATAAGATACATAGCCACTCACAACAAAGAATTATCAACCCAAAATGTCAATAGCATCAGGATGAGAAACCCTGGTTTGAATCACAGGGCATGTATCAAATACTGTCTCTAGGATTTACATGCATTGTATTTACTCCTCAGGCAGCCCTGGGAAATAGATGCTTAATGGTAACTGCTAAAATGTATCAAACACTTATCATAAGCTGGGCAGTTTGCTAAGTGCTTCACACATTCTTACAACTTTATGAGGTAGATGCTATTTTCATGCCTTTTTACACATGAGGATACTGAGGCACAGGGAGGTAACTTACTCAAGATAACCACGCTAGCAAGTATCTAAACAAGAATTTGGACCCAGGCAGGGTGGCCTAAGTCCAAAGACAGTGTTTTTCCTTCTCAAATATCTGCATTTCTAACTGACTTTCCATAAAATGCAAAATACCTGCTTTGGAGGAAGGACAGAGGTTGAGGTAGGAACTTCATAAGCAATTTGAAGAGAGGCTCCTCCCATATCCAGTATCCCTACAGTCCTTCTGCGTCCTGTTGCCGATTCCTGAGACGCCTCGGCATCTGACTCTGAAATGTAAGAGAACAGAGGGGCTCCAGTAATAAAAAACTAAAGTCAAAACTGAAGAGACCCCTCAGCACAGCAGTCACTTAAAAATTTGAAAGCAAAATAAATTAATCTATCAACTATATATTACACAGAGAAGAGTTATTTCAAGTGACTTAAACATATTTGGACAATTTTTACAGAGTGGATTATAAAAAACAAAAGAGATAAACATCTTAAACTGCATTCCTGTAGTCTTAGTACTAATAATATTATTGTATTATTATTTGAAAACTATTAAACACATATCGCAGAAAAAAACAATATGTTACTATCTTCAGGGACAAAGATTTAGCATAAGAGAAAAAAGCATATAAAGAAATAAAATACATTAAATATTTATTTTAAGTATAAAATCAAAGAAATGAAAAAATCTTATAATCTTAAATATGAGTTGAAAAAATCACTATGAACTCGTGATTTATTTTTCTCTTTCTTAAAAAGGTATTTCCTACCTCTGTTCACTGAAAAGTTTGGAAGTAATGATTACCCAGGAGCAATAAGCACTTCTGGTATCTAAGCCAAAATCTTCAAATATCATTTTCCACTACCATTTTCCACTAAAAGAAAACAGATTTCCTCAAAAAAAAATTGCCAATGCCAGGTCTAGGGTAGAAAGTATAAAAAACAAGCATGGGACACTTTGGTATACCAGATAGCAAGGGAAACACAAGAGCGCTGGGATCATGTAAAAAGGATACAGGAGACTGGGGATCTAGTTCAGTGGTAGAGTGCTTGCCTAGCATATGTGGGGCCCTAGGTTTAATCCCTGACAAAAGAAGAAAAGGGAGGTACAATAACCTGAGTGCAGCAGCACATACCTGTAATCTCAGTGACAAAGGAGATTGGGACAGGAGGATCACAAGTTCAAGGTCAGCACTGGCAGTGAGACTCTCTCTCAAATTAAAAAAAATTTATAAAAGGCTGGGGATTCAGCTCCGTGGTAGTGACCCTGGGTTCAATCCCCAGTAACACACAGGCACAGACACACACACACACAGTACAGAAGCCAACCTAAAGATGTTTTAAAGAGAATAATGATATCACGAGCTCTCTTCATTCGTGTATTATTTTGGTGGTGCTGGGGATTGAGCCCAGGGCCTTACACACGCTTCCATCACTGACCCACCACACCTTCAAACCTGATATGATGGGCCCTAATGCATCAAATACATTGAAGTCCTGGGTTCAATCCCCAGCACCAAGAAAAAAATTATGACAGTTAAAAAAAAATTCATTGATTACCTTTGGAAGTTGCTAGAACACCAATTTATTATTCAAAAACTTCATAAATAAAGGAAAGGAATCAAAGATTTTCCCATGTAACTGTATTTCAAGATAATCAAAAGAACTGATGAAGAAAAAGTTCATTATGTAAAATCCCAGCTGTTAAGTGCAAATAAAACAACAGAAAACCACTATTTTGAAACCTCTAATGAAAACACTTATCTAAGCAATGGATGCAATTGGTTACAACAACCATTAGGTGAAAGGTGGATGAGGAATTTCTGTAAGAGATCAGGTTGACAATATCTCATCAGTCTGAACATGACTAACGGGAAGAACCAGACATGATGAAATTCCTGATGCAATGTAGTAGGAAGCACAGCACCATCTGTGATTTTTTTCTCTGATTTATTCTTACAGATGAACCAAATCTTAGTCTAATCAAGCTTCTGTATCTAACCACCAGTAGACAGGACATATAAGGGAGGGGTGAGAAAAATTTCACAAACATTAACCAAATCTGGATGCAGCAATTCATTCTATCAAATGACCCAATTTGGTCTTTCTTTTTTAATGATTGGTTTGCAAAAAAGATGGAGGAATGGGATGGTCAAATTAACTGTTACAGATTAAAAGAGATTACAGAAGCATATCAATCAAATGCAATATGTGACCCCTGATCAGATTCAAATTTGAACAGGTCAACTACAAATAAACATTCTTGAGAAAATCATTTAAAATCTACCTAGGTATTAGATAAGTACTGGGCACTATCAGAAATTGTTAATTCTGTTATGTTTTAAAATGGCATTGTGGATATGTGTTTTTGTTTTGTTTTGAAACTTTTTATCTGTTAGTGATACTGAAATATGTGAAGACAAAATGATATAGGTAGGGTTTGCTTTAAAGAACCCAGTGAGAGGGTTGTGGCTCAGTGGTAGAGCCCTTGCCTAGCATGTGTGAGGCCCTGGCTTCAATACTCAGCACCGCATATAAATAAATAAAATTTAAAAATCCATTGAAACTAAAAAAAAAAAAAAAATTTTTAAAGTGAGGGAAAGAACTTTTAAAAAAAAAACAATGAGGGAGAAAACATGTTATGTGGAGAAAGTATGGAAACAAAATGTTAGTAACTATTGTCTGGGTAATGGATCTATGGAAGTTCGTTTTATCATTCACTCTCCTTTTATGAATGTTTGAAACTGTTATATTAAAAACATTTTACATTAAAAAGAAATAAAAGAAAAAAATTAGGACTAGAAAATGAAGCAGCTTAAGTTTTAAAAAAGAAACACAACTGAAAATTAGAACTTACAAATTACTGACAGATTATGACTTAAAACCTTCAGCCCTTAAAGAATTAAGCTAAGAAGAGAATTTTACTCACCATCCTCATGGTCAAATCTTCCCAAAACAAAGTTGATTCCGATCCACGCATAAACCCCTAAGTGAAAAATACAAAAGCCCTGGCTTAATTCTCTACTGCTATACTAAGTATACACCTCTCCCTAGGGCAACTCTTTCCCTCATTTTCTTAGGAAAAAAGTAATCACAGTATTTTATTCTACACTCTCAGTGCATGAATCTTAAACCTTTTGCTTCGTGATTTCCCCTTTTTAAAATTTGTATCTTCTAAATTCCTATAATGAATAAGAATTAATTATAAAAATAATTGTTAAAAAATGTAAATCCTGAAGTTCTGTTTCTGGGCAAGATGGAGTAAGCACACTTCACCCTATCTCCCTATGGATGCAAATATACACTAGATGGAGTATACGGAGCAGCTCTGTGAGAACTCTGAAGGTAAAAGACAGTGGGTACATTGAGAAAGAGACCACAATTTAAAGTACCCCAAACCAGTAGTGAGTCTCCCATTTTTTTCTCCTTAGATGTTACTTGACCTGGACTCAAAAGCAGCTTGAAACAAGGAAGTATGTACCAGGTGGACAGAAAGAATGATTCCTGGTCCAAGAAGCAGAAACAGGAACTTCAAAGGTTCAGAGAGTAAGGAAAATGCTCTCTCTCTTTTTTTTTTTTTTTCCTTTGCTGTGTTTCCTCCTAACTCAGGCAATCCTTCGACAATATGCAGTTGGGGTAGGCACCTAAATGGATGTGCATTCTCCTCTCTGGTCAGAAGAGTTATGGCTTCAAGCATGTGGGACAAATTCATATTGCTTATTTTTCTCCCTGTGTCCTACCATCACTTGGCCCTGGAAGCAGATGCAATCATGGAAAGTGCTTCACAGTGAACAAATTAGAAGCCTGGTTTTCTGACCAGAGAACCATGAGAGTGATCTCCAAGGAAGCAGAAAGTGTCAGGAACATTGCAAGAGTAGTGAGTAAAGTTGTGTATGGAATCCTGGGCTCACCTCCAAAGTACACGTGCATGAATCTGACACTAAACAATACACCAAAGGCTTTCAGAACTGAACCACAGGATAGGCCACTGCACAGGTTCCAGACTGCTGCTGGCTGACACACACGGGACAAATCCAAATAGCAGTGCCAAGTCTTTGAATAATGAACTAATTGGGTCACAGCCCACAGAAGGTAAGGAAGAACTTGAGCTTGAACTTACCAAGTTGACTGCCTATTAAAATTTTTTTTAAGAAAATCAATGTTTTCTTTAAGATTTAAACAGGACTCAGAGTCTCATAATATTCAAAATGTCCAAGATACAATACAAAATTACTTGGCATAAAAAGACCCAGGAAAATCTCAACTGATAAGGGAAAGGAAAGTTCAAAAATGCCAACCCTGAGAAGACATGTGCATTGGAATTATCAGACAAAAATATTAAGGCAGCTATATAACCAAGAAATATGAGTAGTCTTACAATAAAGAGAAAGACAGCACGTCTCAGAAAATAATAGAATATTAAGAAGAAAATTCAAATTTTAGGATTGTAAAATGCCAACATTGAAATTTAAAAAAGAAAATCTTTTCCCTCCTCCCTGATAAGAAATGAACACAATTCATCACACTGCCCACATTTGAACAACTCTGCCCCAAAGTACAAACCAAATAGCATAAGCATGTAGGGTAGTATCAAAATTGCACAGTAACTTCAATAAAGGGAAAGTCTATAACAAAATAGAAGTAATTCATCCTGATTTTCCTCTGAAATTGAAGTCCCCCCTTACTTTTGTCTAATAATTTGCTTTCCATCTGAATTTGACAAACTCAATACAACTCCCAGAACTGTTTTCACAAGTACAGTTAGCTAACCAAAGATTCATTTGGAATCGTTAAATACTAATAAAGTCCAAGCGCAATGCTTAAAACCAGATATAAATCTATGATTTTTTGAGAAACAGCAGTCTCAAAGTTACAAATGCAAAATATAAAAATAAACCATATAGCACAATCAAGAAAATTCTTGACAGAAAAATAAAAATCAGATGTATAAAGTAGTCCTAAACACCATCTAGAGAGTTGAGGGCATGGGAGGCTGAGAAGTGATGCACCTGCACCCCTCCAGGCCCGTACCTTCCTGTTTCCCAGAGATCACTTCTGCCTGAGACTGCGAAAAGAGGAAGTCAAACTCCAGTGGTAAATCTTTCACTAGGTCAGCCAAGATAGCCAACTGCTTCCTGCAAAAAAGAACAAAAATCCAAAAGTTAATCGTTAACTCTCTTCTCAAGAGGCTGAGATGGGAGGATCACTTGAGCCTAGGAGTTTGGGGCTGACCCTGGGCAACAGGAGAAGATCCCAACTCTTAGAGAAAAAAACAAAACTATGAAACCTCTCTTCTCACACATTGTCTCAATTCGTCCTTCTACTTAGTCTTGTATGATGTTCACTCATCTCATCCACAGCCCTACTTCTTTTTGGTACCTCCTTCGATTTCAAAAGTTTAAACTGCCTCCAAAGTTAGCCCCTACATTAAAGACAATATAGTAATAGTAATACTTTCCCCTTATGTAATGTTATAACTCAAATGGTGCTAAAAGATAAGACAATGGATCTCTGCCGCACAGAGGGTGAGTATAAATAAACTATAGGAAACTGTGGCAGTTTTGTAATCCATAATATAAATGTAATTACATTATTCCTAACCACTATGAAAGATATAAATTAAGGACCAGCCTCAGATCTGACACAATACAGAAATAATGCCAGCTCTACCAACCAAGAAATACTGTTAGTTCCACCGGTTTTTGTATAATCCTTAACATATTAACTTTTTACTTTCCTTTTCCATATTTCAAGGGTTGATTTTTTTTCTTTATAAAAATCTTGTTTCTGAAAAAGGCAGATAAGGTTCAAAATACAAAGGTCATAAACATTTCCAATTTGAGGATGACATCTGAAACAGTTATCTATAAAGTTGTTTTTCCTCTCTTAAGTATGTTATCATTATTATAAGACAAAGGAAAGCAAAGAAACAAAGCAGAAAATAATAATATGAACATAGAGAAACTGTTAGTGAAAAAATGAGACCAATATCTTGGATTCTTAAAATTATTCATTACAAAAATATTCCAGGCTCAGATAGTTGTCAGAATGACTTAATGAACAATGCTTTTATAGCACTGAAGTGTGCAGAATTATACTTGAGTTAATAATCTTCTCAAATAATTTATGTACAATTTCTAAAAAAGGTCACTGTTACATATGTTAAATTCTTACAAGAAATTCACATGGGAAACAAGAGAGACTATTTGTCCCTCCCAATTGAATATGCTTCTAAACTGCCCAAAAGAGAGAGCTTGCTGGGTTTGGTATTGATATGGAAGAATGGGCACCAACTCACACTGCTGTTTAGAATGTAAATAACCAACACCACCTTTCTAAAGAGCAATCCAGGACTGTTCTAAAATTTTACATGTGTTTAACCTTTGATTCAGCTGTTATGCTTTTAGAAATTCATCCCAAGGAATAAAGAGAGGGATATTGCAGAATTATTTGTTTATAACAATGACAAATTAGAAATAACAAAATAGATGTTGGTTAAATAACTCATGGTACATCCTTACAAGGTCATACTATATAAATGTTAGAAGAAATGAGGTCAATTTATATCTATGTTTTCACATGAAAAGATTCAATATATTTTGTTGAATTCTAATAGGTTACAAAAAATATATGATCCCATTTATGCTAAAAACAAAAGCTCTTCCTATATTGTACAGGAATAGAACTTTCATTTTCTAAAATTCAATATTATTTTTTGTTTTTTAAAAAGCTTAATAGCAAAGTGTTGTTAACTGTTGAAGTTGGGTGGTAGGTAAAATGGACTTACTGTACTGTTCTCTCTACTTTTATATACATTGGAAATTTCCTATAATTTTTTTATTAAACCCTGTATTACCTTTGTAATTTTATTATGGGTATTTCTTCTAGAAAATAAAAGGGAAGTAGAAAATTTTGTTAGGTCCCTGGCAAAGAAATAAAACCAAGTACTAACAAATTTAAAACATAGTCTACATGATTCAACTCCACATTGAATACTCTTCACAAATGCTAATAAAATAGCAAAACATTAATCATACAAAACAGGTTTTTGCAGTGATATCCACACTTGTGTCAACAACTAGCTTGGCCTTAGAGGCAGCAATGATTTCATGAAGCCCAGAACAGATGTATGCATTATTGAAAAAAGTGATCAGAAAACAAGAAGGCAATTTTTTTTAAAGAAGTTCTTAAGATAAAATAAATATTAAAATTCAGAGTATCCACACTGATAGCTAGCATCACAAACGGAGTGAAGTTAAGTTACACAGTCGGTCTTGTTTCAATGGAAACTTCTTTGACCACGGCAATGCTGGGCAGTGCCAGGAGAAGAGGTAATTGTCTCCTTGGCTCCAGACACAAAAAAGGTGGCCAAACCACCAACCAGGTTCCACTACCTCACCCTGCTGACTCTGCCTTTTTGACCTCTGAGTCAGCTTTTTCTCTAGCCTTCCTTCCAATTGTTTGGTTGTGAGACCTCTGGCCATTCTCAAACTCTGATCTGGCATTCCCATCTTGTGTCATTCGTACACTTCCCACAGTTTCTAAAATTTTTAAACAATGTGAATATTACCTGTGTCAAAAACAAACATTCTAAATTGCATACACAGTATGATTACAACTTCATAGGAATTACATATACATATACAGAAAGAAGAAATTGGCACAAAATGAAACAGTTTGACAGTAGGATTGTAAAGTTTTTGTTTGGTTTGGTTTACTTTTAATATTTCTTTAGTGACATAAGGTTGTAGCTATAATATTTGAAGTTTGGTTTTAAAATTAAAAAAAAATAAGATGCATCTTTTAAAGGAACAAGATACATGGTGAAATCAACAAGGAACCAGAAGACCTCTCATGTTGACAGTTATATAAATAATCTGCTTCTCAACAATAAATCAGACAGCAAACCTCTAATTATGAATCTAAACAAAAGGAAAGAAGTTCACCCAAATGAGTGTTGGCATATGTTATGTAATCTGGCAGGTCCAGCATAAGCAGTGTGAGCCTAATATGTATGGTTGAGGTTTTTCTTGTTGTTTTTAGAAAAGAAAGGCCAAGGATAAAATTGAAATTTGTGGAAAAGGGAACTGCTATTTACCAACAGAAAATATTTACGCTAATAAATGCCTGCTGTATATAAAACTACAAATATTCCTGGAGCCTGGATTCTAAAGTTAAGGTTGGCAACGATCTTGTTGATATGCCACCAAAAGCACAGGCAGGGTTGGGGAGATAGCTCAGTCGGTAGAGTGCTTTCCTTGCAAGCGCAAGGCCCTGGGTTCGATCCCCAGCACCACAAAAAAAAAAAAAAAAAAAAAAAGCACAGGCAACAAGGTAAAAATAAGTAAATGAGACTATATTGAATTAAAAAGGTTTTGCACAGCAAAGTAAACAATTAACAGAGTGAAAAATCAAGCTACACAATGGAAAAATACTTGTAAAACTATATATCTGATAAGGGGTTAATCTTTAAAACATAAAAGTTCTCTTAAAACTCAATAGCAAACAAAACAAAACCAACTAATAACCTGATTTTAAAATGAGCTAAGGACCTGATTAGACATTTCCACAAAGACAAATGAACGAATAAATGGTATAACAAAAAATGCTTAGTCACTACTCAGCAGGGAAACACAAATTGATACCACAATACAACAATCACCTCACACCTGTCAGGATGGCTATTATCAAAGAACAAGACAAGTCATGGCAAGGACGTGGAGAAACTGGAGCCCTCACATAGTGTTAGTGGGAATGCAGAGTGCTGCAACAGTCCTGGGAAACATGAGGCTCTCCAAAGCTGGAAGTGGGGGGCTTCATGGTTCAAATTTATCACCATCACCACCATGCCCAACCATCAATCCAAATTAAGAATCCCTAGGGTCATCCCAGATGGATACTGATCCTAAACAAGCAAATGACATGACGATGTGAACCACCAATCATTAACAACCAGGTTTTCATCAAAACTGGGTACAAGGCTGGCTCTGCTCTATTTCTGAGCAATGAATCTCTCATGCCACCTGTCAACTCTGCGTGATGTACCCACACCCATCTCCAGACCAGGAACCGGAGGGCGAGGAGTAGAACTGACCTTTCATCCCTCGTGCCACCCATTTTTCTGTGTCTTCCCAAACCCTGCATCGTACCTCTCAGGGAGAAGCCTCATGCCTGCTGTGCAGAGGATGTAAAGGGGGGTCTCCTTGTGCTTCTTCACAGGCACATGAGCAGCAGCAAAGCTCAGCAGAGGACGAAGGTAATCACTGGCGTGTTCTGGAGTGTCTGCCATTGCAGAGATTCCTTAAGTAAAATAAAATACTTTCTTTAAAAAACAGATCACATTGGATTCAGAAAACTATACCCCATAAGGTTCTGCCTAAGACCCTATGTATTTATTTATTAGAAAGGGGAGCAACAATGAATGCAATACCTCTCCCACTACCCAGACGCGCACAAAAAGGGCGGGGGGATTTTCTTCTGGGCGGGGGGATTTTCTTATGCCCACTTCCCTTCTATCCTCTTTCATGCCTACAACAGATAAAAGAGATCAACAACAAAAGATAATCTCATTAGTACCTGGCTTGATTTTTTTAACCACAGGTTGGCTATTGCGGTCTCTCATCTGTTTGATATCCAGCAAGTCATGGGGGTTCCCATTATGTCTTGGCCAGAAATACACAAAAATCCGGGAGCCACTGCTACCACAGTCCACCACAAGTCCATAATTCAGATTTGGGTCTTCAGTATCTGTAGCTTCAAGCTCCCCTACCCGAGCCAAATACCTAAACGAGGCAAAAAGAGATCAACCAGGTCCATGAGAAGCATCACCATCTGTTCAAAAATCTTCATTAATTGCCTAACTGTGCTAAGCACACAGTACTATAAGTCCTAATGAAGCAATGAAACAATACTGGCCACATTTACTGCTGCATATGAAGCGACAGCTGGTTGACTTGCCTAGAGGCCAATGAAATTAGATAACTAGTGCTCCCCCCACCCCACATGTTTAGGGCAGTTCTGTAATTGGCTGTACTCACAAATCTTGTACCAAGCACTAAAGAATCTGTAGGCCAGAATAAACTATTCAGTTTTGTTGTTATAAGCCACTAAATTTGGAGGTGGTTTGTTCTGCACATTAGATAACTATGATAATTTTTTCTATTTATCTTTTTGATATGTAAGCACAAAGAATACTGTGAGATGATTATCACTTAATGTATGTGCCTGGTGGAGATATTTTTACTGTTTTTTCGGGAGTTTCGTTCTTTGTACTTACATTGCTAGAACTACATTAATAAAAAAACATTCCATAAAAACAATATTCTTTTTTAAAATCTTTTAAATTATTTTGTAGGTATAAAAATAACGCTACTGTAGGGTATAAAGAATAGAATAAAACAAATGCCTTGTACCCACCAAATCGTTTAAAAAATGAATCAATGCATATTAAAGAAGAGAAAATAGTGTTTCTAGGCCCAAGCACAGCAGTACTTTATGTTATTGTTGTTTTTCAGATTCTCACTTCATGACACCTGGCTCATAGTGGGAAGGTGAAACAAGTGAAGGTGTTACCATCAAACACCAAGTCTGAGCTTCCACCCCATCACTTCTCATGCTGTGTGACCTGTAGCAAGTTTCCTAACTTGTCTCAGACAGTTTCTTCATCTGTAAAACAAGAAGAACTAAGAGGAGCTACCAGGGGCTGGGAGTGTAGCTCAATGGTACAGTGTGTGCTTAGGATGTGTGAGGCCCTGTTTGATCCCCAGCACTGCAAAAAAAAAAAAAAAAAAAAAGTGTGGGGGGGGGCTCTCTATCCTCAGAACACATACCAAGCAGCTAGGCAGTGGTTTGCTGCACAGCTGCTGCTATTGTGATTGACTGGATAAATATTGGGAGAGCAAACAGCAGAAGACTGCTCACGGAAAAGGGCTGAAAAATCCAGAAAGAAAAGAAGAGTTGATAAAATGCTTCTGAGCACTGAAGCTATGATTAATACTAAAATTCCCTCAGAATCTGAAGGCCTGAAAAGTGTAGGTATCACTGACTCTCACTCAAAGGCTTCCAATGACAACGAGGACATACTGTGCAGTACACAGATTATAATTTTGTCTTCTACATTCCTTGGGATTTTCATGAGTATTACTATGGATTGAACTAATAATTGTCTGGATACATCTCCTGAGAGTTAGGCTGAATATTTTTCTAAGTACTATACCTAAACTCCCTTCCTTAACTGTGCCCTGCTCATCTAACACTGTCTTTGGAGTTAACTCCTAAAGCCCCAAGGGCCTTAAAGAGCGCCTAACAAATATATTCTGCAAAGCTTTAAGGGGGAAAGAAAAGATTCAAAGTAACAAACACAAAAGGGGCCCATGCAAGTGATGGGCTTGAAGTGTAGGTATCATTAGCTTCACTATAAATCCACTTCCAATCGGAACATTAACATGTCACATCCCTCAGACCAATCTAGCCTGTTTATTGGTGAGTTCACATTGCTATAGACCACAGATTCCTTGTTTTGAAAGTAAAACAAACTTAAGGAGAAAAAAGAGCATTCAGAAATAGTTCTGTAATCAAAAAGAGAAACTGAGCACCTATTCTACTCTATAATGCAAAATACAATTTTTTAAAAATGAGAACACACATATGTGCTTAATATAATGCCATAAATTACTGCATAAGGCAACATAAGGTATAAGTTTTACCTGGATTTAAAATAGGAGTCTCTGGAAATAAAGCAGGTGGTACAAATCTGTTTCACACTAGAAAGTTTACAATATTCAAGTTCCTATTTCATGTACCTACCCAAACTAATCAAATTACTGGGCTTGTCCTGGGTTCAGAATCCAACAATCAATTCACAACTCACTCCTATCACGTAAAAGCTGGTCAAAGTCTAGGTTCAAGCTACAGAACTCTTGCAAATGCTGACCACATTAGGAGCCACAGATTGAAACAAAAACAGATAATACACCTCCAGCCCAAAGTGGCTTCTCACTTCCCATCACAGCGGTCTTTTCACTTCAAATGTTTCACAGGTCTTTGCTTTCCTTCTCTGAAAACCACCCACTCTGCTTCGCTTTGCAAGATTCTAGATCCCACCCCTTCCTGCTTTTCTGTAGAACACTGGTTCTCAAACTTTGGGATATCACAACTCCTTTATATTCTTAAAAATCATTGGACACCCAAGAGCTGTGTGTGTACCTCTATCTACATTTAGTATATTACAAAATTAAACACATTTTTTTAAACATTTGTTCCTTCATTTAGATAAAACAATAAATTCATTACATATTAACACTTTATATGTAAATAGGCTACATTTTCTAAAACAAAAAGCAGTTGCAAGATTAGAACAGTGGTATTATTTCATAGTTTTACAAATGTAGTGTCTAGATTAACAGGAAACAGCTAGATTCTTGTATCTGCTTCTGTATTCAATCTGCTATAACATGTTGTTTTGGTTGAAGTATTTCTGTGAAAATCCAGCCTCACGTGTGTTGTTGGAAAAGGGAGGAGTATTTTAAATTAAAAAAAAAAAAAAAAAAAAAAAAGTTTAATTCCTGGGATTGAACCTAGGCCTTTAGACAAGTGCTCTACCATTAAATACATCCCAGATCAAGGAGGAATATTTTTAAATATTTTTTTAAGTTGTAGATGGACACACATCTTTATTTATTGTCTTTATGTGGGGCTAAGGCTTGAACCCAGGGCCTTATGCATGCTAGGCATGTACTTTACCACTGACCCCAAGGAGAAGTATTTTAATAATACTTTTAGAGATTACTGTGGATATTCTTTGGACACTACCCTATAACTAAAACAAGTAGCATTTCTTAAATTATTTACAATGGGAATCTAAAACCCTATTCAAGAACTTTTCATTTGGTTTTCAATCTACTGGTTTATCAGGGTACAGTGTCTCAAGATTGCAAGTTTGAGGTCAGTGCAGGTACTCAAAATTAAAAAAAATTAAAAAAAAAGAAAAGAAAGAAAAAGAACTGGGGATGTAGCCCAGAGGTAAAGTGTCTCTGGGTTCAATCCTCAGTACCAGAAAAAAAAAAAAAAAATCTACTGTTTTATCTCACACTTTGAGTTGCTTTTCCTCAAGCAATAATTTGATAACATCATATACTGGAAAATATTAGTTCACCAAATTATGCAAATCTTCCTAATGTTGACACATATCATTTTACAGTATCATAAACTATGTTCATTAATATCACCACATATCTTAGTCAAAAAAAATTTTTTTTAATTCTTGGAAAATTACCAAATTCAAAACTTCAGTGATAAGTTTTCCAAAATTCTAATTTTTTTTTTTTTGGAAATTCAACTTTAATCATTGGCAATAAATACTGACAGTTATGATTTGGTGCCTCTATCTTGATTGGTGTTAAGGTACCTCCAATTTTACTCAACACTGCTTTTATACCATCAGAACAAATGTCAGTTGAAAAAGGCAAATACAATGGCAATGGTCAAGAGGTAGAAGCAACCCAAGTGTCCACCAATGAATAAACAAATGTGGTATGGACACACAATGCAATGTTATTCATCTTTAAAAAGGAAGGAAATCCTTTTCACATGCTACATGGATGAAACTTCAGGACATAATGCCAAGGGAAATACACCAGACATGAAAAGATAAATATTGCACTATTCCACTTATATGAGGTATCTAAAGTAGATCGATTAATAGAAAAAGAAAGTAAAATGGTGGGGACCAGTAGTTGGCAGGAAGGAGAAAAGGGAAGTTGTTTAATGGGTATAAAGTTTCAGATTTGCAAGATGAAAAACTTCTGGGACCTGTTTCACCACAATGTAAATATACGTAATACTGCTGAATTGTACACTTAAAAATGGTTAAGATAGGGGCTGGGGATACAGCTCAGTTGGTAGAGTGCTTGCCTTGCAAGCGAAAGGCCCTGGGCTCAATCCCAGGTTCAGATGAGCAGCACATGGTGGTGATTCAGAGGCTGAGGATATAGTACAGTGGTAAAGTGCCCTGGGTTCAATCCTCAGTACAAAATAAATAAATAAATAAATAAGTAAAGATGATAAGTTTTATGTTTTTTACCATAATAAAAAAGTAAATAATACCTTATATTATTCTGGAAATAGTTTTGGCCTCACAAACTCCTGGAAAGGGTCTCAAGGACTACCAAGGGGGGTTACTTGGCAACTTTATTTACTTTTCTCTCTTAACATCCATCAACTTTTCTACCTATTCCTTCCCCTTTTCCCAGTCCTAAGAAGCTTCTATTCAACAATGCAGACTCTTGTAATATCTGCAATGATCTGATAAGGCCTCTTCCTTCCATTCTAAATGGTAGCATGTCATTAATCCCTTTCAGTAGTCTGTTTATGTTTCAGTATGAGCCCCAAAGATTTCTTTCACATTTGTTTGACCCTCTCCTAGAGTTTCTTAAGAGCTGGTACCTTATCTGCAGTATCTTGATATTGCCACAGTGTTCCTCACATTTGTCTGCCTAAGACATATCAATCAGTACTCACTGGTTTGGTCCTAAAGTTCACAATGTAATGCTGTTGGTTTGTTGATAACTCCTTCATATCTCTGTACAGCTGGTATATTCAAAATCGATTGGTCTTTTAGAACATTTCAATGGCGTTCCAAAGTATCCTGTTATGCTTTCTGATTTCTGTCAAAATAAGCAACTTTATACTTCTAATTTTGGTGCAACTTAACTTTGCTTTCTCTTCCCTTAGATGTCTTCATATATGATGGCAAAAAAAAAAAAAAAAAAAAAAAAAAATTCAGCTGACATTAGATCACAAGGCAGAAAGAAAGGACCAGATGGCATTTCTGCTGTGTCCCAGATGATTCTTTTGATAAGTCACTGCAGGAAGCAGAAAGTCTCCATTTTTCTTGCTTTGCATACAAATGAGTAACTGAAGAACAATTTTCCCTTCTGGGAGTTAAGAGAATTACCTCTTGCTGGAACTCAGCCCTCTTTGGACCTCATCAGTCTTCTTATACTTTTCAACCATCCAACAATCTTCATCTCTCTAGGCTCCTAACTGAACAGATCACTTGTCCTTTGCTGAATTTTTTCATTTATGATTTGTACCCACACCTTAGCCATCATAGTTAATTACCTGCACTGCTGGACCCTTTTGCTTTGCTAATGCTGACCTAAACCAATCTATAGCCCAAGAGAAAAGTTCCAAAAGTGTTTGGAATCCCTCACGTCTACCTTCCCAAGAAAAGTCTGATTCTCCATCACACACTCACCCTCCCCCATGTCATATACATATACACACACACTCTTTCTCTTTGAGAAACATGATTTCCCGTTAGTCACTGTTGAGTAAATGAAAAGGAAGTTACCCACAAATATATCACCCCAAGCAGAACTGGAAAACAAAAGCTTTTCACTGCCATTATCTTAAAAACATTAACATCATTAGCGTTGTAACTGACCAAACCATTACCTGGCTTACAAAATCAACACTAATTATACCACTTTCAGAGTTCCAAGAGAACTTAGTGATGTGCCAAAAGTCAATAAATGGGCCCATTGGAATGGGTTTACTAGCTCTTTGTTAAATGTTATACTTTTCAACCACTGTTATGACTTAGAACCAAATATAATGACATTATTGCTAAATTTACTGCACATGAATGATGATAGTAATGCATATCCAGAAAAACATTTTGTAAGGTTACTGCCTACCTCCTAACAAGACTAATCAGAGCAGGCAGGAACATTTATAATTTAAAGCTCTGCTTGTAAACTCTAGAAATACCATTAAGATCAAGTAAATGAATGAATGCGAACAGATGCCTTCAGTTACACCAGTAAGAATTTCTAAATTGCTTTATATAAGAACATTGCCAGATGCAGTGATGCATGCCTGGAATCCCAGCAACTTAGGAGACTGAGGCAGGATTATCCAACTGTAAAGCCAATCTCAGAAACTTAGCAAGACCCTGTCTCAAAATAGGAAAATAAAAAGGTCTGGGGATGGGGATGGTAGTTTGGTAACAGAGAACCCCTGGGTTCAATCTCCAGTACCATTAAAAAAAAAAAAAAAAAAGAAAATCTTAATTTTATCTGCTTATCCTGAAGCTTACCATTTTTATCCTAACCAAAAGTAATATCCCTTTCTGACTTTCTTTAAACTAAATTAAAACCCCTAAGGAAGGCCAGTACTGATCCAATCACTGACATAGAACTTCTTCAGTTATTCCCAGATGGCAAAGAAAGATGACGATACCACTTTTCCATAGCTACAAAAGAAAGTCTTCAGAACAATAGTTCAACCAGACAAAATGAAGACAGTAGTGAGGCTACTGAAAAGTGAACAAAAATAAACATTAAGGTTAAAAAAATGTGCTAAATATACAGAAAATTTGGTAAGAATAGCTTACCATTTGTCTAATACAATATACATAATATTACATATTATATATAATATTACAATACATATGTATATGTTTTATACATACATACACACACACACACACACACACACACACACAAAAGTGTCCCTTATACTAAAAATAAATTATAACAATTTACCCTGCACCCAGGGCAGTGCCTTAAACATGGTAGACCTAGCACTGTCCAACAGAACCTCCTGATATGATGGGCATATTCTCTATCTACACAGTCGAATAGGATAGCCACTCGCTACATGTGGTCACTGAGCACTTGAAATGTGTTCAATGCAAGTAAACTGAATTTTTTTGTTTTATTTCAACTTAAATAATCACTTGTAGGTAATGGCTACTTATTAGATAACCTCAATATAGCTTATTCAATAATATGTGTTAAGTGAATAGATGAATGAATAAACAAATGTAAAATATGTATTAAGTTCGAATAAATCATTGGATCATGTCTGATAATTTATGACAAATGCCAAATAAATAATTGATTTAAACATACCTTAACACAAAAAAATCTTAAAAACATAACATTTCTACATATATGGGGATGGGCAAAGGCATGTATGAGAAAATGGATAAAGAAACTGTGGTATATATACACAATAGAATATTAGCCATAAAGAAGAATAAAATTATGGCATTTGTTGGTAAATGGATGAAGTAGGAAAATATCATGCTAAGTGAAATAGGCCAAGCCCAAAAAAACAAAGGTCGACTGTTTTCTCTGATAAGTGCATGACAATATATAACGATGGGGGGTGCTGGGGTTAGAGAAGAATGAAGGAACTTTGGATAGTGTGGAGGAGAAAGGGGTGGGAGTGGGTGGGGAGGGAAAAACAGTAGAATGAAACAGACAGTATTACCCTGTATATATGTATGATTACATGAATGGTGTGAATATACATTGTGTACAACCAAAGAAATGAAAAGTTGAACCCCATTTGTGTACAATGAATCAAAATGTGTCTGTAAAAATAAAAAATATTTTAATAAAAAAATTACAAAACAAAAAAACAGCTTTAGATTTCTATGTTTACTGATTCCCCAACACTAAGTTTACCTTTTCCTAAATTGTAGTTCTGATACAAATCTCTTACATTCTCCTTCCAAAAGCAATATGGCTTACATTCACAATTTTAAAAATTTAAATTTAAATTTAAAAAAGAAATTTGGATTTTGAAACCATTAAGGGATAAAACACATAGGCTTCTTAAGTCCTGAGTCATATCACCTGAGAAAAGATTTGCTAAATTCCACCAATAGCTGAAAAGAATTCAAATAAAAATGTTTCCAGTGCTCACTTCAGCAGCACATATACTAAAATTGTAACGATACAGAGATTAGCATGGCCCCTGCGCACAGACTTCCTTAACAGGACTCACATAGCACAAGAAATAAAAGCAAGAATCAATAACTGGGATAGAATCAAACTAAAAAGCTTTCTCTCAGCAAAGGAAACTATCAGTAATGTGAAGAGAGAGCCTACAGAGTGGGAGAATATCTTTGCCACTCATACTTCAGATAGAGCACTAATTTCCAGAATCTATAAAGAACTCAAAAACTCTACACCAAGAATACAAATAATCCAATCAACAAATGGGCTAAGGAAATGAACAGACACTTCACAGAAGAAGATGTACAAGCAATCAACAGATATATGAAAAAATGTTCAACATCTCTAGTAATAAGAGAAATGCAAATCAAAACTACCCTAAGATTCTATCTCACCCCAATTAGAATGGCGATTATCAAGAACACAAGCAACAATAGGTGTTGGAGAGGATGTGGGGGGAAAAGGTACACTCATACACTGCTGGTGGGGTTGCAAATTAGTGCAGACACTCTAGAAAGCAGTATGGAGATTCCTCAGAAAGCTTGGAATGGAACCACCATTTGACCCAGCTATCCCACTCTTTGGCCTATACCCAAAGGACTTAAAATCAGCATACTACAGAGATACAGCCACATCAATGTTCATTGCTGCTCAATTCACCATAGCCAGATTGTGGAACCAACCTAGATGTCCTTCAATTGATGAATGGATAAAGAAACTATGGCATATATATACAATGGAATATTACTCTGCCATGAAGAATGATAAAATTATGGCATTTGCAGGCAAATGGATGAAATTGGAGAATATCATGCTAAGTGAGATAAGCCAATCTCAAAAAACTAAAGGACGAATGATCTCTCTGATAAGTGGATGAGGACATATAATGGGGGGTGGGAGGGGTTAGCATTAGGGTTAGGTTTAGGTTTAGGGTTAGGGTTAAGGAGGGTGGTAAGAATGGAGGAAGGAAGGACTGTATAGAGGGAAAAGAGGGTTGGGAGGGGTGGGGGAAGGGAAAAAAATAACAGAATGAATCAAACAACATTACCCTATGTAAATTTATGATTACACAAATGGTATGCCTTGACTCCATGTACAAATAGAGAAACAACATGTATTCCATTTGTTCACAATAAAAAAAAGAAAAAAAAATGTTTTCAGCACAAAAATAATTAAGTTAAAATATTTTTAAAACATTAACTTCTTTCATACATATTAAAACACAAAAATGCAATGTGCAAGAGAAACTATAATGTCTAACTAAAGAAACGCCTTATTTATCCAGACCACAGAAGAATGAATGCAAAGTTCCTCTGGGCATATTCTCCTGATCTGATCTAGGATTTGTAAACTTGTGCCCCTGATGATACCTGTGTGTTCCGGGAAGCACAGCACATTCCATGCAGCACCATGAAATACTGATAAAAATTTCATCGGGTGAATCAGGAACAGTTTAAGTAGGAAAAAAATATGGTTATGTTATATTTGTTTGAAATATAAAAATCACAACTACAAGCACCCGCCTAAAAAATAGTTTAAGTGTTGAACTAAGGTGATAGGTAATTTCATTAATTCCTTTTTATTTGCTTGATCATTTTATCATAAGCTAGTGCTCACCAGTGCTTAAGCAGTAGCAGCTGTTACAAAAAAAATAAGTTATGGAAGCAAATTTTAAATAAAGAAAATGCTGCCCATTATCTTCAATGTATATTTACAGTACTAGAAAGGGAATCCGAGAATAAAACATTATTTCAAATAATATACTAGGGCTAACAACTGATTAGTCAGTCAATGCACTAGACATTCAAATGACATTCAAATGCATTCAAATGACAGGAGAACAAAGTAGCCATTTTTACTCCTACTTTATACATAAAGAAAATGAGATTCCAGAACTTGTAAGGAGCCTGCCCATGTCGCCAGACTAGCAAATGGTTGGAAATGATTAGCTCTGCCTCAATCCTGTTTCTTCCACACCACAATACCTTCCCTAGTAAATGTAACCGAACTTTACAGTAAACGGTTCTCAACCTAGGCTGCATGCTAGAATTCCCTCAACAAAATGCCCTACTATTTTCATTTGGTAATGGTCCTAAAGCAATTTAGATATGCAAAGATTAAAAATCGATTATTTAATGTCAATATTAACATAAATTATTAGACTATGTTTAACTAAATACATAGAACTATTTACCACCATAGAAATTGTAGAAATTTTGAATTGAGTCCATTTTTAATAAATTTCCTCACTCTCAAAATATCAGATATTACTCATTATTACCATCAGTGTGCCTGCATCTATTGACACACCCCACCCCACCTGCACCATTCTAATGCGATGTTATCTGCTACATTAAGAGAGAACCATACAAATAAAACTGTGTGTGCAAGAAAAGCAAGCAGGTTTTATGTAATACAGCCTATCTTATCAGTAAAGTACATGTACTTTCAGGACATGAGCTTAGTGATATCAAGTTTAGTTACTCATGGGCCTCTTCTGATAAATTTCTAGTTCTTAACTTTGTTCTTGATTCTTACCTGTGTACAGTTGCCAAGTCTTTGCTCCTGATTCTACACGGCTGTATGTAAACTATTATCTGACTGAGAAATAATTATTCCTTCAAGTCTATCTTTGTAATTAGATAATGAACTCTGAGTTCAGGAGCCACGTTTTATTCATCTTTGTACCCCAGTGCCTAACAGTTTCATGCACAGCAAGCACTCAGCAAATGTTTACCTCCTACATGATTCATGGAGGCTGCTGTGAGTTTAATGAGATAGTAACTTGTGACAATATGTACATAACCTTTCATTAATAACAATGAGTTCTAGGTTACATGGCTGCTGCCTGCTGTGCGAGAGCTTTACAGGGTATTAATGCTTGTGTTCCTCAGCTCTGCAGCTGTTTCAGTTAATTCAACCTAACAAATATTTATTGAATCTGGTCACTTGGCATACAGTGGAAAATAAGAACTATTGGATCAGGGTCTGGTGGCATAGCTTAGCAGTGTAGTGTTAGCCTAGCATGCACAAGGCCCTGGGTTTGATCCCCAGTACCAGAAAAAATAAAATAAAATAAAATAAAAATAAAACAAAACAAACAAAAAACTACTGAATCACTCTGCCTCCCACTTGCGGTTCAAATGTTTCTACTTCTCTCAATCCATGTTGCTGCCACCCAAGTTCAGGCCACTGAAGTATTCCAATTAGTCTCTGCTTTCTCTTTTATTCCCCTCCAATTCATTCTTCACAACGCCACCAAAGTGAGCTTTTTTCAAAAAGTAAGTCAGACCACATTATTCTCAAAAATCTTTTAAAGCCTCCCCTCTGCCCTTAGGATGCTATCTAACCCCCTAAAATGGCTTAAGAAGTTCAGCCTGATCTACCTCTCCAGTTGTATAGCTCACTACTCACTCCCTAATTATCTACTCTGGCCATACTAACTAATCTATATGGAATTCCATAATTAGACCATACTGTTTTCCTGTGGGAAAATAAACTTAGGTTTGTCAAGAAAATCCCAATAAACATTAAAGAAACTAAACTTATGAATTTAGGGCTCCAAAATTAACAGGTTTCTTAAAGCAACTGTTGACCACTGTAGTCACTCAAATAGTGTTCCCTCTTCTGGAAAGGAAGATTCAGACAATAACAAATGAGCAGAGCTGCTACTGAAGGAAAGGTGAAAACATGAACTTCTTGAGGAAAGGTACCAAAGTCTCCCTGTCCTCATGACTAACATCACCTCCGTACAGTGGCTGCTCAATAAAGTTTTATTTAATGAATTAATAAGAATGAAGAGAAAACAAGAAATTCTGGGAACAGAATCACCCAGAACTAAAAAGAAGAGTAGGCATATGTCTCAATTCCAACCACAAGCGATTCAAGGAAAGGATTGCTAGAGGTTTATGGAAAGGTAGTTCATTCTTAGAAAAGGGCCACAGAGCACCGGTTTCTCTCACAGGACATGAATGAGGATGCACGTTGCTCTGCTTGTTAACGGCTGCTATTTTGCAACCATTAAGCTAGCTGACATTGTGGAAAATGAAGAGAAGACACAGATTCCCGTCCTGCTAGCCAATGTTGAACTTGTGGTCCCTCTATCCCTGGACTTCTGGTTTTGTGAGTGAAGAAATTTTTTAATTATTTGAGTCAGTTTTGGCTGTTACTTGCAGCCTGAAGTCTCCTGATACATATCTGAGGAGCAATAACGAGAAGAAAATTCTAAAAAAAATTAGAAAATCATTCTGAAGATGATGAACACAATATGCCATCATTTAATTTTGTATCTTCTACAGAAACTAATCGCAAAAAGAAAAATAGCAAAATGAAGGCAGATCTCTGTACAATTGGTATGGCATTGAAAGACTGTCAAGTAATTCAGATGAGTTCTCTATGAAAAAAGCTATTCAGTTTTCACCAGGTGGAATTAACAGTAGATTAGAAACTACAGAAGAAAATGCTAATGAACTTGAAAACACAGCAATAAAATATCCAATATCAAACACAGAAGGAAAAAAAAAAAACACTGGGGGGAAGAAAAGATGATCAGTGAGCTGTGGAAAATGTCTCACATGGCTCCATATATGTGCAACTGGAGTCCCCAAAGGAGAAATGGGGAGGACAGAAAATATGTTTAGAAATAATGAGCAAAACTTTCAAATTTGATTAAAAACTACAAATCCATAGATCCAAAAATCCAAGGACCACACTTCATATTCGTATTCCAGTGCCCATCACAATGTCATGCACACTGTGAGTTCTCAGAAAACGTTTCTCAAAAACAAGAATCACAAATTATGTAGGAAACTACAACAAAGCACATTATAATCGAATTGATTAAAACCAGTGATTAAAAAAAAAAATCTTAGCCGGCCACGGTAGCACACACCTGTAATTCCAATAGCTCAGGAGGCTGAGGTAGGAGGATCACAAGTTCTAGGACAGCCTCAGCAACTTAGTGAGGCCCTAAGCAATGTATCAAGACCCTGTCTCAAAATAAAAAATAAAAAAGGGTACCCACAGGGAAAAAAAGAAAGAAAAAAAAGAAAATCTTAAAAGGCTGAGCACAGTGGTGTACACCTGTAATCCCAGCAACTCAGGAGGCTAGAGAAGGAAGATAGCAACCTCAAGGTCAGTCTCAGCAACTTAGTGTCTCAATATAAAAAATAAAAAGGGCTGGGGATGTAGCTCTGTGGTAAAGCACCCCTGTGTTCAATCCCCAGTCAAAAGCAAGATAGAAAAGAAGTAAGGAATAAAAGGAGAGGAAAGAAAAAATCTTACAAGCCATCAGAGGGGGAAAAAAACACATATATACAGAAAGAACAAAGATAAAAATGATAGCCGACTTCTCCACAAGAAGAATGCAGTCAAAAGATAGTAGAGCACCATCTTTAAAATAATGAAAGAAGAAAACAATTGATCTAGAGTTCTATAACCAATGAGCACTTCTTTCAAAAGGAAAGCAAAATAAGGACTTCTTCTTCATACAAAAGTTGAAAGAATTCATCACCTGCAGACTTGCTCTGCTAGAAATTTAAAGAAAATTCTTTAGGCGAAAGGAAAATGGTACCAGATGGAAATACAAATCTATATAAAAGAACGAAGAACCCAGAAATGGTAAACACATGGATAAATATACAAGTCTTTTTTTTTTTAATTTTAAATCTCTTTAAAAGTTAATTGACTGTTTAAAGCAAAGATAATAACAACATATTGTGAAAGTTATAAGTAAGAATAAAATGTATGACAATATCACAGAGACCAAGGGGAATGGAGGAATGAAAGTATACTGTTGTGGGTTGTTATAATATTTGCAAAGCGGTGTGATATTACTTGAGTAGACTGTGGTAAATTCAAGATGTATACTATAAACCCTAAAGCAATCACTTTAAAAAAAGTTAGGGCTTATAAGTCAGTAAGAGATACAAGGGAATCAGAAAAATACATACTCAATTTAAAAGAAAGAAAAGAGGAACATGAACAGGATCAAATGTGACAAATAGAACACAAACAGCAATATAGATTAAATTCAATCTATAATTAAGTGCAAATTGCCTAAACACCCCAATTAAAAGGCAGAAATTGTCAGATTGGATAAAAAGTAAGGCTGAACTAAACAGTGACTATGAGAAGCCCACTTTAAATACTAAGACAAAAATAGGCTAAAACTAAAAGCACAGACTAAAGATCTATCATACTAATATTAATCAAAAGAAAGCTGAAGCAGCTGTAATATCAGACTAGTAGAATTCAGAGCAAATGATATAATCAAGGACAAAGAGAATCATTTAATAATGATAAATGGATCAATTCATCAAGGGTGTACAATAATCCTGAACATTTATGCACCCAGTAAGTCAGCCCACTAAAACAAGAAAATAGAAAGATGCCTTTCATGGTAAAAGACAGTATCAGCATTCCTGAATCAAAACTGAACACTCCAAAATGGAGTTTAAATTTTTTCTTACTTAATAAATAATAAGCAATCTTTACTAATAAACGTACAATATCCCCCCCCACAAAGGGTCAAAGGTAGTAGTATGTTAAACAGTGTCAAAGCTGATCAGTGATCTAAAGCTGACTCACCTTTCATATTGCCTATCTCTTGGTAATGATGCACCCCAATGTCGAAAGTCCATGATTAACATAAGTAAAAGGAGACAGGATATGAAGAAGAGCCCCAGGAATGCCACCCGCTGACGAAGAAATGGGCTCACTGTGGGCACAGTGAAGTACCAGGAAGCTGGGCAGAGGTAGGAAAAACTGATCCTGAAATGAGACAAGCATGAATTAAGTCTTAAAAGTCTCCAAAATTGAGTGCTTAAAATGGGTTTTAAATTGGATAAAAGCTCCCCTAAAAAAGGCAAAAAATTCACCAACAAAAAGTCTATTCTTTAAGTCTCAAATTTTAAAAAAGCACCTATATGGTTCATGGTGCTTCTATGCAAATCAGAAAAGTCATATCTGCTCTTTCCAAACTCTGAACTTTTGAATGCAATTTAAAGAATTAATCTCATATTAATGAAAAGATCACCAAGCTCTCTTGGGAACTTCATAACACTAGAGAATCACACCAACATTTCCCACCAAGAACACCGACAAGAAACTGGATAATCTGAAAATTATTCAACTGTCTTTTTAAATGTTTTAATAAGTTATATATGCACATGGTGAAAAATAATTTAAAAAAAAAAAAAAACAGTTCGAAAGGATATTTAGTGAAAAGTGAATCTTTTGACCTGACCCCACTACCTGCCTCTCTCAGAGGTAACCACTGCTACCAAGTTTCTATGTATCTTTCCAGGAATATTCAATGACTATGCAGGCATAAATACATAGTAATACATATGGTAATATCTCCCGTGAGTGTGTCCATTCCCTTGGTTTTACAAAAATGGAAGCACAAAAAAATGGTTCTGCTCTTTCCTTCACTTTCTTTTGCAACTGTCCCATATTGGAATATGTAGATCCACATTAACCCTTTTTAAAAAAGTTTCAGAGAATTATAATATATGGATAAGTGTATTCAGTTGTGAAGTTCACAAAAAATAATAATAATAATAATGCCCATTTAACTTTCTCAAGGGACACCTAGCTTCACTCAGATGGAAGTTGGAGAGAATATTACAATCTAACACTTTTCAGAACTGAGTGAACAGTCTCCCTCCATAACCCCGGGGTTACTAGATGAAAATTCTTATTGCACCTGCCTTTAAAAGAATACACCTTTGACCATCTTTGCATACTCCTGACCAGGATGCAAAGTCCAGGTGCAGCCTCAGGGCAGATCTCATAGATATTAGCCTCTCAGGATCCCCTTCCCCTCGATCCTGCCTGCCATCCTCCACTGAGTCCCCAGTCATCGAGAAAGTGTGCAGCCTTACCTAGCCATGGGTTCCCTTCAGTGGTCTGTCACCTCCTTTTTCTTTTGACCTGAGAAGGTGGCCTCCTTGTCCCAGGCATCTCCTAAGTCTGCAGCCTGGAAAGAGTTTGCTGGGTTTCAGGCTTACCTCCAAGCAGTGCCCACGAGACTAGACCTTCAAGAGAATTCCATATCTCCCACCCTTTTCCATATCTTCCCACTCTGTGTCTGTCCCCTCTCGTTCCTCAGGCCCAGCGGACCCCATCCGGGTGCCCTGGAAGCGGAGCGTTCTCGTGGAATCTGCAATTCCCAGGTAGAGAGGGTCCCCGTGTTCTCTCCCCGTCTCCCCCGGTCCCGCAGCTCTCCGCATTCTCACTCACGGGATCGAGCGGCCCGCCGGTCCCTCTGCACCGCTCCGCTCGGTCCACAGCTGCTCCTCCAGCCTCCAGCCCAGCCGGAAGGAGGGCCCGTGCCGGCGGCGGCGCCACGTCCCCAAGGAAACCGCACGGAGCCAATGAGTGACAGGGTTCCCCCGAGACGGTCCCGCCCACTACGCAGGCAGAGTCAAGCGCGAACCCGCTGCGCCGACAGCACGTCCATCCGCCAGGGTGGCCAATCCTCAAGAGCGCCGGGCATCTAATGCCCGCCCCAGGATTTACAGCCCTGTCCAATCGGAAAGGAGGCTTGTTGTGTGGAGGCTCCGCCTGGAAGGGCGGGCGATGTGCGCACAGGTGAGTGGTGCCCGGAGGCGCGGTGTGGGCTGCCCTCGGGGTGGCGCGAGTTCTCTACTGGTCACTCTCCGCAGCGGTTCTTAGGACCTAGTGGCTCCGGTCGGTGGGTCTCGGTGTTCGCGACAGAAGTGCATCCCTTGCCCACAACCCGTTGGAGATTTCGTGCCCAGCATCCTCCCCGGAAAGAATGGCAGTTCTCCCAAACCTTTCGTATCGCCTATCAAAAGTGATGTCCCAACTCTATTGTCTTGTCCCGTGAGAAAAACATAAATCCGAGACGATATCTTCATTAAAGTACTTATGTCCATCCATTCAACATTCATTGAACATGTGTGCCAAACATTACGAGCTTCTTTGTCTCTGCCCTCCTGGACCTTACAGTAATTCCGTCTCTAAATATTTTTATTCGTCTTTGCTTTCCGCAGTCCTCTCCCTTACTTCCAGGAAGGAGTCGCTTGGACAGCATAAAGGCTAAGATTTTCGCAACGTGTCCGGTTTATCATCGTCCACGACCCGTCCTACCATCTTCTGCAACTCGTCACCTACCTTCAATAACCTCTCTCCACGCACCCCTTCCCTGCCTGTTAGCCAGACCAACTCTGCTTATTCCTTGCCATTTGGCTTAAGGGTCATCTTATAAAAGCCTTACCTGACATACACCTCCTTTGTACATGACTACGGTTCCTCTTACCACTTTGAATTACAACTCTATGTGTCTGTCCTACTAGCCAGAATATCCTTAGGGGCAGGACTGTCTGCTTTCACAAAGTCCAAAAACTAGCCACTGTCTGGCATATGCAACATGATTAATGTATGATAAATGAATGAATGAATGTGGGGGGGGGATGAAGACCACTCAAATGAGAATTTTGTTCTCAAAATCAGGAGTCCTTCACTTTTACTTGCATTTAGCATACTCACAGGCTGTCAGGGAAGTGGGGAAGCTTAACAGTGAAGGACAGGTGGAGGGAGTTATTCATGTATAACTTGGAAGCATTAGCATGGGGAAGCCGGAAGCTAACTAGGAGCACGCATCTTTGTGATTGGTTTGGGGGAGCATATTTGGCTGTCTCTAGTTGGTCCCAAGTTGGAGGTGGGAGGAGTAAAAAATAGAGAAGCTGACAGTTATTGATCAGATCTTGCTGCCAAGGTTGTGGGGCAGGTTCTAGTTGCCATTTATAATCTGCCCATTTTTTAGTTTTAGATTTAGTCTCTCATGACTATTGTTTTTCCCCTTCACTACTCTGTCAATATAATTGGTTTGCTAACTAACTTGTCCCTTCTTCTATTCTCATTTCTGTTTTTTTCCTCTGTCTCTAAATCCTCACACTGCTTCAAGTGTTATATTTTATCTGAACCCTGAAACCACATTGAGTAAAATAGTTACATAAAATTGGGATTAACCACAAAATTATACAACTATTAGATATTTTTTATTATTTGAGAGCACTGTTCAGTGCTTAAAACATGTAGAAATGGAAAGAACTCAACAGATATTTTGGAATTTTTTTTAAACTTCTCGAAGTTGTCTTCTGAGAGTTCTAAATCTAGATATATTTCAAACTTCAATGTTCCACAAAAATGACTGTTTTTCAGCAGAATAGAATTACTATTACTATTTTAACTCATGAGTTTATGAACTATATTACAACTTAATTATTAATTATTGTTATAAATTAATTGTAATTATAACTTACAACTCAAAGGTGCATGGAAACAATGTCTAAAATTAGAGAATGTAAATAACTACTGTCATAAAACAGAAAAGAAATCTACATTTTAATCCCCAAACTTTCTCATTACTCTTTCCTTGCAAAACTTTCTTTGACAGTTTGATTTGGACAATACTTCCTTTAATAAACTCATATGCCCTCAGGCATTTGTTAAGCAGGATTCTTTACAAAAACTTGCAATGCTTATCTGATTAATAACTCTCAGGGCTAAGTTCTGAGGTTTCCAGTTCACTGGTCAAATAAAAAAGGATTGAGACCATTTTCTATTTATTTGCTAGTCTCAATTTCATGTTGAAGCAAATATAGAAGCCCATATTCCAAAACATGTTTTTTAACTACTCTTTAAAGACTTGTCTACAATTACATGCAAATTTTTCTCCAGATACACTTGATGCACAACCCTGAGCAAAATCAGCAGTCCTGTTCATACTAGCTGTCAGTAGCATGCATTATTTTGTTTCCCCTTATCAATTCTCCTTTCTTCCACACTTCAAGTAACACGGTCTTCACTCTTTCACACTTACTCGTCTCTCTTCAAGTGTCTTTAAGGCACCTCATTGTTCAAAACCAAACTTAGTCTGTCTCCACTCTCACCATATCCACCCAAACCCCCTCCATTCATATTCCCATCTTTAACAAAATACCTTGTGATTCAACCAAGCAGAAACCTGTGTGAGAGCCATTCTGGAATCTCTTCCTTCTACTTTCTTTCCTCATTTCCATCCAGTGGGTCACTAAGTGTTCTTAATCAAGTGCCTGAAATCTTTTTCAATATCTTCTGGCACAGCCTTCCAACCTACGCCCCTCTGAGTGGCCCTCCATTCATGGAAATCCAATCATGCTATTTGCTCACTTAAAATTCTTCATTGGTTCCTTATCCCTACAGGTATAGTCCAAATTCCTTAGGATGGTGTGATGGATTTGCTGACTGCCTGCCCCAAAAGCCAAGACTCTTCTGCCCTGTTAACTTATCAAGTAACCACTCTCTCATGCTTGGCTGTGTGTTTGAAGAGTGCTGAGGTCCAACCCCAGCCCCAGGGAATAAACTATTATTGATCTAACTCAATCGTGGTGGGCCCATACCCTAACCAAATAATAATTTAAACATGGGCATGTGATGGAATTTTAGCTAATGATACTGAAAGGAAGTCGCCTTTTGTGGGGAATGGTGGAGAGGAGGGAAACTTTCTAGGAAAGTTTTTCTCTATCTTAAAAGAGATACATACAAGTTTTTAAAAAATTACAAAATGAGAGAAGGTCTCTTTTCTTCTTTCCTGGTGTAATCTTAAGGATGTGATGCTTAATGCTTACAATCCTGAGAAGACAAGCCTGGGAATAACAGAATAGAAATACTGCATAGACTGAAAACTCAGGTCCTTGATAACATCATGAACTAAAGTCAGTGAAAGCTAAGTGTTCAACAGTACAGAACACACTGATGAAGGGTCAAAAGCACTTCATTCTTCCAGATGCTGAGGCCCAGAATCTTGGATTCATCCTCTCTTCCTCTCACACCCTCCTCACTTCCTCTCACACACACATTCAGTCCATCAACAAAGCCTGTTGGCACTACCTTAAAATGTATCCAGAATCCAACCACTTCTCACTAACCTGGCCCAAACTGCTACCATTTCTTCTTGGATTATTGCAGTAACCTCTGAACTGGTCTTGCCCCTCTGCAATCTGTTCTGAATTCTGTGATCAATATGAATCTTTCAAGTCCAAGCCAGATCATGTTGCTCTTCCAAACCCTCCAGTAGTTTCTCATCTCACTCAAAGGAAAAGCCCTGGCCCTCATGATCTACAACCAGCAAGGCCCTATGCCATCTGCTGAACACACGCAACTCTTACCTCTCTGACTTTATTTCCCACTGTTATTTCCTCCCCTCAGTTTACTCCAGCTACACAGGCTACCTTCCTTCCTTTCTTCCAGGACATGGCAGACCCTCTCTTGCCTTAAGTCTTTTGTGTTTTTCTTTCCTTCCCCAGAGATTGTGTGTCTGTTCTCCCTACCTGGTTCCTGGTTCCTTGCTTCCTGATCTCCTTCAGCCTTTATTAAAATATCTACTTCCCTCCCTAAGACCCTCCCTAACCATCCTATTTAAAACTCTAGCTGTCTGTGACATCCACACTTCCTTACTGTATCACCATTTTACCACAAGGTGTTTTACCCATTGGTTTATTGTCTCCCTACAGCCAGAATGACATCTCCACCAGAGCAATATGGCTCTAAACGTGAATACGAAAGCTCATTATGTAAACGTAGGAGAAGATATCAAAGACATGCCATTAAGTAAAAAACTGACAGTTAACAAAAAACCTAAGATCTCATATAAAACCTAATTCGAAATAGATCACAGTGCTACAAGTAAGGACTAAAGCTATAAAACTTGTAAAAGAAAAAGATATGAGAAAATCTTAGTGGTCTTAGGTTTAGATAAGATTTCTTAGATTCAACGGCAAAAGTGAGATCCACAAAGAAAACTTCAGAAACTGGTCTTCATTAAAACTAACATCTACTCTTCAAAGCACATTACTAGGAGAATGAAAAGATAAGCCGCATGCACGAGTGGGAGGGATCTGAAAATCATATATCTGATAAAGGACTTATATCCAGAATACAAAAAAATTCTCAAAACTAAAGAAGAAAATAAACAACCCAAATATAAATGAACAAAACTTTGGATACTTCACCAAAAATGATCTAATAAATGGCAAATAAGCACATGAAATGTTCAACATTACTAGTCATTACAGAAATGCAAATTAAAACTATAATGAGATACTATTACATATCCTCTAGAACCACTATAGTTAAAAAGACATACAATAATTTGCCAACAATGTGGTTCCATGTACTATCATGTCATGAGGATACTTAGGCAGCTCCCTGGACAGATCAACAAGGAGAGGAACAGAGACCTCCTGCCAATAATCAGTATCAACTGCCAGCAATGTGAGTCAGCCCACATCAAGCCTTCAGGTATCTGTAGCCCCAATCAACTGTATCAAATTTTTCACCCACAGAAAGGATAATAAATGTTTATTGATGGGGGTGGTATTAATGATAATAAATATAAATATCTATTTTTAAGTCATCATGTTTTGTGATAATTTGTTATGGAACAATAGATAACTAATGTGCAACCATGCAGGGTTAAACTAAATAATGTATAAATTTGGCTGGCAATAGTAAGCCCTTCAAAATAATTCGCAGTTAGTTACCAGTATTGCATAATGCATGCATGCATGTCTTTTTTCACCAAAGATTGCAAGTCTCTTGAAAAAGAGGACTGCAACTCATTCCTTCCTTTTGTTGTATACTCTGACTCTACTCATCCCTCTCCATTCCCTGGCACAGTGCTGGACACACATAAAACTGAAGCCCAATCGATAATTCTTGAGTTGGCTGAATTAAATCTAAAAGTGATTTTTTTTTTGTCATTTTTGTCACTGTGAGGATAACTTCCCATTTCCTAAAATATTTGATTATCTCTTTTGGTGCAGTTGATGTGTTTCTGGGCTGTTATGTGCTAGTTTGTAATGTGTCTGCAACAAAAATGTTAAAAAATAGGGATGGGGTTGGGAGTGTAGCTCATTCCTAGAACTCCTGCATAACATGCATGTGGCCCTGAGCACTACAGAGGCACTAGTGGGTGGGGAAGGACTGGGACCTGGCGAACAGCCAGAAAAATCACACAGTTAACACAGGGATTCAAGACTCATGGGTCTGAGACCCACAGGTGCTGCTGTAACTAGTTTTTTGTTCAGAAGACATTGTTGTGATTGTTGATGTCCATGACCCTGGCTAGTTGCTTTGATTATAAGCATGTCTCATGTTTATAAAGGATTTAATACCACAAAGTATTAAAAACATAACCAAATCAAACCTCATCCCCTACTGATAACTTATCTTCTTTGTATGTCAAGGACAACAGACCATTACATTCTTTGGTAACACTCAAGGAAAGATTTGTAATTCTAGTCTTTTCCCTTAAGCATTTAGTCTGCTCTTTATGATACGAATTTCATAGAATCATTAAGGTCCCACATGATGTGGGCCTGGAGTTCAAGTATGATATTGGTAGGAGAAAAGTCCATTTATTTGTGAGATACTGTAAATTTGGTGTTGGTGTCTAGCAACAAGATAACTGTGTAAACAAGCAGAGGACAGTGGCCAGTCATGGCCATTTTGGTTTCTTGCTTGGGAGTAAAGTAACCTGACACCACTGATTTCTGTGATGGCAGATGGGCATTCATAAAGGAACATAACTACAAATAATAATCACATTTGTTGAGTTCTAACTATATGCCAGATGATATGCTAAGCACTTAACATTCTTTTCCTAATTAATCTTCAAACAATTCAGTGAGGAACCTGCTATTATCATAAATGCAATTTTACAGGCAAGGAAGCTGAAGCTTAGGTCAAGCTCGGGAAACTCAGATACGCTGTGCTATCCTCTTCATCCTCATTTTCAGATGGAGAATCGTGAACTCAAGCTAGAATGGGATGAGTTAGATAAGGCTTTCTCCTTCTTTCTTAGTTTACTTTTTTAAAAAATAATTTTGACCAACTATTTTGGCAGTTCAATACAAACTTGATCCAGAGAGATAATAGACTGTGTATTGAAAAGTTCATCTGCTGGAGTCAGACAGACCAATGACGGAAACCCAGCTCCATCACTTACTGGCTATATGACCTTAAGGAAGTTTCTTACAGTTCATTTTCTTATCTGTAAAAGACGAATGATGACCCAACTTGTAGGGTTGCTTCCCTCAGTCTTTTTCCACAGGAACCAAAGTGACCTTTTCAAAATGCAAAACTGACCAAGTAACCCAACTCCAACTTAAAATTCTACCACAGGATTTCATTGTTCTTAAGATATAAACTGATCCCCTTCACATGACTTTCAAAATTTTTCCTGGAATGACCCCTACTCACCTCCCAGAACTCATCTTCAGCGATGCTTCCCCTGGGCCCTAGACACCCACCTATCCTGTCATTACAGGACTTTTGCCACATGGTGTTCTTCTTGTCCAAAAAGTTCTGCCTCCCTTCCTGGTCCACTGCCCCTCCATCCCACATAGCCTAACTACACCCTCCCTTCATTACACACATCCCAGTTGTAATTTTACACATGAAAGAGACTCTGGTTAATGCCTTTCTTCCCCAGCAGAACCTAAGCCCCATTGGGGAGAGACTAGGGCTCTGATGGCTCATCTTTGTATCCCAGCTCCTAGATTAGGAATTGGCACATGCCATTCAGAACAATTAATGGATTGGTTAGCACTGCTAAAACTTTGCTGCCCCTACTAAGTCATACTTTTTAACCTATGAAACAAGTCAGTGTTTGGACCATATGGGGATAAAGTAACAATTTCTCAAAGTATGGTCCAATGACCACCAGTGTCAGAATAACCTACTGCTTAAATGTAGGTTCCCATACTGCACTCCCAGAGATATGATTTGTTAGGTCTAGGCTAGTTTCCAAAGTTTACGTGACTAATAAGCTCACCTGGGTGATTTGAGAATCACTGGTAAGGAAAGAAGAGGAAGAAACCTATTTACAGTCTCACTACCTTTTAATAAACTCTCACAGGTAGTGGCAAGGGCACCATTTCCAGTCCTGGATCCTGAACTCACTGTAGGGCCTGTTGCTTCCAAGAGAATTTCTTAGAACTAAGGCCAAGATTAGAAAAGAAACAAGTCTTGTTCCCAGCTCTCTGCTGGGTGATGTTCCTGGCTCCTACTATAATATACCTAGGACATTAGGCCTAGGGTTGAGGGGAGAGGGTAAAGAAACTGGAATTCAATAGACAAGTTATTGAGCCACATGATTTCTCTTTGTCCAGAAAGTTGTGCCCCCTTTACCCCTTCTACCACCCATCCAATTAAAATAGCTTAATTATCCCTAATTATGGAGGACCCAGGATCCAGGGGTGTCTCATTCATTATTTATCAAATCAAGTAAATTCTACTTCAAATGTTTCAGGTACCATGCTCTTCTAAAGATACAATGGTGAAGGGGGACAAAAACAAAATAAAAAAGATGCTCCCAGCCTACTAATGGGGCAGTTACCATCTATTGGTAATATATATATAAGTGAAATAATTTTATAAACATATGTAAAACCATAACTATCTAAGCTCTACAAAAGACCTGAGCATCAGTTGGAATATGACGACAATGTAACTATAAATAAGATTTTGATGAAGAATTACATAAAAAGTAAAATTGTGATACACTACACTCCTAATAGATAGGTGGGGCTTTTAAAAACATTTTAAATTACATCATGAATTATTAGATGATTATTATACTTTGCTAAAGTGAGATAGAATTCATCACCAGTTCTATTTCTATTATTTTGTTACAGATGTGACAGGGGGCTTTTACACAACTAAATGAATAAATGAGATTTTTGTTAAATCCTCATCACTCAATGTTTTCATCTCCTTACACTTTGTTAGAAGGTCAAAAACCATCTTATTTGCAAAAAGATGTGTTACTCAAAGTAATCACTATCTGTCTCTGAAAATATCACAAAGATTTTACCAAAACTTATCAAGTTACAATTAATTGTTCTTTTTACTCTTTCATTTAGACACATCTTTATTATGGAGCTAAAATTAGATGAAATTGAAATTTTTAAATTCCACAAAATTGGAATTTATGCATGTCACAATTTTTCTTTTTCCTTTTCTGTATGTGTGTGTGTGTGTGTGTGTGTGTGTGCGTGCATGTAGTGCTGGGGTTTGAACCCAGGGGTGCTCTACCACTGAGTTATATCTCCAGCACCCTTTATTTTTTATTTTGAGACAGGGTGTTGCTAAGTTGCCCAGGTAGCCTCAATCTTGCAACCCTCCTGCCTCAGCCTCCTAAATCGCTGGAATTACAGGTGTGTGACACCAGGTCTGGCTACAATTTTTCTTCTTGATTGAGAACAAAGTCCTATTTCAATTATTTAGACCATTTTAAAGTGCCTTAAGATATTACAGATAAGCAGAAATTGGTATTATAAAATATGCAGGTTTGTAATTCAAGATTAAGCAGTAAGTTGACAATTATATATTTGATAGAATTAATGGAAACTGTCAAATGTCTGAGAAGGAAAAATTAATTCTAATGAAAAGAAATGATTTCCTAAAGTCCAGAGCATTATAAATTCAGATTACATTTTGGTAACACTTCATTTTGCCAGATGCAAAAGGAGATGCTTTTAAGACAGCATCTTAGTTGTACCCCCAAAAAAGTTGTACCCCAAATAGACCTTTGCTTTTTAAAACTGTTTTGCTTATCCTCTTTGTAAAATAAACAAAAAGAAGATAAAGTATTATATGACTAATAGATATAGGACTTACAAAAGTACAAAAATAATTAGAGGCATTATTTATAAAATTTATGATATAGTTTTATCAAGGCAACAAGGATATAATAGAAATGAATAAATGAACAAAATGAGTGGCAGTGAGATTCATGCCTAAACAAGAATGAACATGGATTTACTGTAGCATTATTACCTCTAACTATATCTGTTTCAACTTAACTTGAGTATGGTTATGAAATGAACTGAAACTTCCTACTGAACAACAACCAGTGAAACTAATTTCCTTGGATTTTTTTATGAGCCGAGATAACATCAGGTTTGTTTCGTAGACCAAAACTGCTAAATTTTCTTGTGACTTTTTCTTTTTGAATTAAGATGGTCTAGGAGAAACTTTTTAAAAAGCAGGTAGTGGTGGTATGATTGCAGTAATCCCCCCCAAAAAAATGTGCAAAAGGAAACAGTTTGTTGCTTAAAAGATAATGAAACTATTGTTTCAAGAGAGATACTTTCAACGTACCCCAAATAGACCTTTGCTTTTTAAAACTGTTTTGTTTAGCTCTAATTCACATAAAATTCATCCAATTCAGTAGTTTTTGTTTTAGTATGTTCACAGGGTTGTACACTAAAATGTAATTTTAAAACATTTTCACTCACACACACACTCAAATTGGCAATTTCTTCCCAATCTTTCACTTTTTTTCCAGGATAGATTTCTTTCAAGTCAGTGTGAAGCAACCCAAAGTTGTATAAAGACTGGTTTAGAGGTGTTCTTTGGAGTTACAGAGCCATCAGCACTTGAGAGGATAATGAGATACTAGCCTATTCCGCTCATCTGTTGAGTGCTAGCCAATCTTTTCTAAATTGAAGTAAAATTCACAAGGCATAATTAGCCATCTTAAGGTAGATAATTGAGTGGCATTTTGTACATCCACAATGTGCAACTACTATTGCTACCTAGTTCCAGTATATTTTATTGCCCCCGAAGGAAACCTTATACCCATTAAAGAGTTATTCCCATTCTCTCCTAGCTGCCCCTGGACCACCAATCTGAAATCTTACAGGGCTACCTATTCTGGATATTTCATATAAGTGGGATTATATGTGACCTTTTGCATCTGGCTTGCTTCACTTAACATAAGATTTTTCCAGGTTTATTCACATTGTAGTATGTATCAGTATCTACTTTGTTCTTTTTTATGACTAAATTATTGCATGTATATATTCAAGTTGTTTATCTGTTTTTCTGTTTTTGGACTGTTTCCATTCCTTCCCTCCTTTTCCTCACACATCACACTCGGTACTAAGGGCCTAGCACAGTTTCATGATATATATGAGCTTTAAGATAGAGTGAAGGAAAAAACAAAAAACAAAAACAAAAACACTGAGAAGGCAGTCAGGAAACTTTTTTTTCTTTTTCTTTCTTTTTTTTTTTTTTTCAGTACTGGTGATTGAATCCACGGGTTGCTGCATTATAGGCCTGTGCCATAGCACCTGGCCTACGTTTAACTTTTTCATGATTTGCCAAAATGTTTTCTATAGTGGTTGAACAATTTTATATTACCATCAGCAATGTATGAGGGTTCCAATTTCTCTACATCCTCACCTCACCAATGGTGGTTATTTTCAGCCATGGTTGTGTTTTTTATTATAGTCATTCAAGTAGGTATGAAATGGTATAGCCAATAATCTTTTGACAAAGGAAAATGAATTTTTTTTTACTATAAGCCTAAATAAACATTCAAAAAGTTAGGCACAGCTGTGTGTACCTGTAATCCCAGCAACTCAGGAGGCTGAGGGAGGAGGATCTCAAGTTTGAGGTCAGCTCAGCAACTTAGTGAGACCCTATCTCAAAATAAAAAATAAAAAGGGCCAGGGATATGGCTTAGTTGGTAGAGGGCCCCTGGGTCAAATCCACAGTACACAAATACAAAATAAATATTCAAGAAAATGTAAAATGCAAATTTTCTTTGAACATATTTTCTTGAAGGCATAATGTTAATCTCTGAAAATATATAAACATGTGCTTTCCCTATGCTTCTCCTAGAAATAATGCAAAATATAAAATTGAGACCTAAGGTAAAGTTTGAGTAAATGAAAAGTGCTACTAAACTCTTTCTGACCAAAGAAGGAGCACTGCCTTTGTTGCACATTATTACTTCCTAATTCAAAAATAAAAATGAT